>NC_045775.1:8897500-9197500 GCF_008692025.1 Phocoena sinus
GTAAGACTCACTCAATTTAGGTATTTCCTAAAGAGTGTTCTTTAGAACTCCAGAATTTTAAGATGCTCAGGAGGGCAGTGGGGGAGCGGGTGGGAAACTGGGTTCCTTGTGTTTGGAAATGCTGGATGCTGTAACTTCCTCCTAAAGAGATTTTTAAAATATCTCATGGAATTTTATTGTACACATTTTGAGGAGCAATACCTGAAAAGCTTCTTTTTACTCTGAAGGGATGTTTTTAAAAATTGTTTACTTTAAACTATTGAATCTACATTCTGTAATGAATGTAACTACTGTATCTCCCAACAACTTTTCCCAAATGATTTTAGTTTTCATCGATGATACATGCCTGAATCAATTATTATATTGGTGGCTGGAAAATAGTGATTTTTCTAACCATTATTATTTCTACATTTATAAGCTGACCTTCTTTCCACTTCCCCCCTTTTTCTCCCTATCTTTTCTGCATAATATTTATGGGTATATGGATTTTAAAAAAAATCAGTGTGATCCATTTCCGAAATTAGTCTTTTTATGTTCAAATTATCACACATTTAGACAATAAGATCCTCTAAAAATGGCTTCGGTGTTCCACCTGAGCTTCCAATTTTAGTTTCAATTTCAAGTTTATTCAAGTCACTGCAAAATCTAGTTTTTCAGCTGTAGAACAAAGAATCAAAATCAAGAAAACACACAAAGCATTTATGTTTTTTATTTTTTAAAGCATTTACAAATTAAAGCATTATTTCCTTAAAAAGTTAAGTGACAAAATTAAAATGTGGTAAAGGGATCCATGACGTGAATCCCCTGATTGTTCGGTGTTTTGCTCTCTGCCTTGCCTACCACCAAGCGTCCTCTGCCTACTGATACTCTGATCTTTCCTGGAAAGTCACAACAAGCAGAGCACAAGGGTTTTTCGATGAAAGTAGCTGGGAGAGGGGTGGGAGGAGGGTGGCAGTGCTGAGTTTTGTGCTAGTTAACGTAGGACCTGAAAGTTACCATATGCCTCACATTCTATTAGTTCCAAGTTACATCATTGACTTACATCATTTGGGTTAAGTCATTCGGGGTTACATCATTATTCTTGAATGTTCTCACGCTCACCACGTTTGTATCTTTCCTAAGCAAAGTGGCCATATGCCTATCGGAGTAGCTGAGTCTCATTTGGGGCGACATAACCAGGGATTACACGCAAACAGGATGAAGCAAACTTTATTATATTTTGAAATACACATGCCAACCACACTCCTTTATTCATGGCCCCCTAGGCTTTGAACACTTTTTTGCCTTGTGGTCCATGATATTGAAGATTTATTGCAGCATTTCCCTGTCTCAGATCTGGAATTAGCTATTTCTCAGGGAAGTCTGACTCCCTGGAATTTAGAAACTAAGATATGGGTGCCATGTATGCTCATTGCTTCTGTGGCATCCCTGGTTCTAAGTCCTTTCAGTAGAAAAGCTAGGAAATATTTATATATTTAAATCACAAGTTCATACTGATATTTCCAATTCAAATTTTATATCACAGGGTTTCCTTTAATTTCTTTTATTTTGTATTTTTATTTGACTTCTTCTACAGCAAAAACCTTGGATTCTCATAATATCAACATGCTTACTTATTTGCTTAGCTATAATATAAAGAAATACTTCCAGATTTTTAGTATCAATTTAAATATTAACAATAAAACCACTAAGTAAAAATTAAATTTTCTTGATTTTTTTGTCCTTAAATAATATTATGCTACAAATGCACATTCAGAGTACCACGTTCAATTATTTGAATAGTCTCTTTGATTATGTTAAAAATTGAAATACAGTTAGAAGTTTACAATTTTTATGTTTTTTTTAAATTGGATTTTCCAAAACTCCATAGTGGTTTTGATCCTAAAGATGTTTGTTTCTTTAAAAGTAGAGGGTTGTACCTCTTAATTATTTTCCATTTCTTGTTCTTTATTCTCTTTTATCTCTTCCATATGTTTCTTCCCACTAGAAGAGTAATAATAATGATCATTAATATGGATTGAGCACTTCATTTAATACTAACAAATGTAAAGAGCAGTTACCATATGACAAGCATGGTTCTAAGCGGTATATACAAATACAGTTGATCCTTGAACAGCACAGGTTTGAACCGCATGGGTCCACCTACACATGGATTTTTTTCAGTAGTGAATACTGCAGTACTTCACGATCAGCGTTGGTTGATTCTGCGGATGTGGAACCAAGGATACAGAAGACCGCAGATATGAAGGAACCGCAGATACGGAGCAACGTCAGGTATGGAGGGCCAACTGTAAGTTAAACGTGGATTTTGACTGGATGGAGGGTTGGAGCCTCTAACCGCTGTGTCACTCAAGGATCAACTGTATACTAACTTAGTCCTGACAAAAGAAATAAAAAATAAAATTGTTTTTTTTTTTAAAGAAATCAATTAATTCATTTACTTTATTTTTGGCTGCGTTGGGTGGTTGTTGCTTTGCTCGGGCTTTCTCTAGCTGCCGCGAGAGGGGGCTACGCTTCGTTGTGGTGCGCAGGCTTCTCATTGCGGTGGCTTCTCTTGTTGCAGAGCATGGGCTTTAGGTGCGTGGGCTCAGTAGTTGTGGCTTGCGGGCTCTAGAGCGCAGACTCAGTAGTTGTGGTGCACGGGCTTAGTTGCTCCGCGGCATGTGGGATCTCCCCGGACCAGGGATCGAACCTGTGTCCCCTGCATTGGCTGGCGGATTCTTAACCACTGCACCACCAGGGAAGCTCAAAAATAAAATTCTTATTTTCATTTTGCAGATGAGAAAACCAAAGCATTATATATAGTAGTAACTTGCAAAGGATACACAGCTAGAAAATGAGAAAGCTGGGCCATTTCATATAAAAGATTTAACATTAAACTATATCCCTACCCTGTATATTACATCTTTCTAGAGATTGCACTTCTTGGCAAAAACCATAAGAATAGAAAAAACGAGGATAAAAACAAATGTAGGCTTGGATTGGATGAATAGAAGCAGAAGCAGAAGCTCTGAATTAAGGTGATTGCAACAGAACCCTGGGGAGACATAGTATATGCCAGGCATATAATGTCCCTCAGAACATTTATGAAATGACCACTGTGTGCTAGGTGCTTTCATATAATTATCTGACATAATTATCACCAAAGTCACTTTATGTTTTGTTTTTGTTTTTGCGGTACACGGGCCTCTCACTGCTGTGGCCTCTCCCGTTGCGGAGCGCAGGCTCTGGACGCGCAGGCTCAGCGGCCATGGCTCACGGGCCCAGCCGCCCCGCGGCATGTGGGATCTTCCCGGACCGGGGCACGAACCCATGTCCCCTACATCGGCAGGCGGACTCTCAACCACTGCGCCACCAGGGAAGCCCCACCAAAGTCACTTTAAAATAGCTTTTATTAACCCCTGGTCCAATAAGTTCAAAGATGAGATTGCATACAGGTCAGCTTGAGGTTCTTTTACTAGGATATTGCTTCTGTAGCTTAAAGGAAGCCTGATACTCATGGCAATGAATTTTGGTTTACCAAGACACAATAATGAGATTATCTTTCCTGGGGAAGGATTTGTACCTCAGTAAATAAGAGATCTACATGCACTACAAGCTCATTGGTCTTGCCTACATAGAAATGACCATATAATAAGCATCAAAACTTGGAAAACCAGTTAATAGCTCTTATTTCTTCTGAGCTTGAACCGGCAATGTCTACTGATTCTCTGCCAAGTTTTTGAGAATGATCAGGGAAAGTTGAAAGCAGATCAAATTAATTCATTTTAAGATCAAAAGGGTATGCATATGACATGATTTCATTAAGAATTAAATAATCCACATGATTTCAAGGTTAAAGGCAAAAAAACTACTCCACATAATGGCTTAACAGTCCCAGAAGGAGTTTGAATGAGGAATAATGGCCTTTAACTAAGAACAGGCCCTTCTAGGTTTAATAAGAAGTGATTTCTCTTAATTGCAATTGCCTTGAAGAAAGGTATTCAAGGTCTCAGAATCTGACAAATTGTAGCTAGAATTGACATAGGAGATTTAATTGGGGGGGGGGAAGAATTTTTTAAAAATTCAAACAAATCTAGGATCTCCTGACAGAACTGAGCAATTTTACTCTGCTTAATGTAGACCCTCAGGAATATCAAATCAAATTGAAGAAAAATAATGTGTGGAAATTACTGAATTCGTTGAGTGCGATGGGTTTTCCCCATAGCAGAGTTGTAACTTAAGAGCCAGACTAATGCCTCTGCGTGAGGAGGGGGCCTTATGAGAGCAGGAAGAGAAGCTTGAGGCACTCAGATCACAGAGCCTGATGGTGAGAAGCTCTGAGAAGAGGATGCTGAGAGACCAGTAACCAGTCAAAGATAGGAGACATTTGGGCAAGACAGATGGATCCAAGAGTGGATGCAGTGAAGATATGGCATTTACTGTGAGCTGGATGGAGGTCCACAGTTCTGAGCCTAACTCCTTCTAGAAAGCAAACAACCAGATAGATCATCGTCTAGAGTCTATGACTTGGTTTGCCGGGAGGGTTGTTTAGTTTTGCTTTTCAGGTAAGAAAATCATTTGATTCTTAACATGTTGGGCCCAACATCTCTCTGAAAATCTGGTGGAAGGCAGTGGCCTCTCTACAAAAAATATGCACATATTTATACTTTCACAACATTTTGCTTATAACATCAGGTGTTTGTGATCTAAAGACCATGCTCTATACTGGTTAAGAACCTCCGATGCATAGGACCAATAAAAGCAGGTAACTCCATTCTCGGGGATTTAGCATACGATATTCCTTTACATTTATCTTCTAATCTAATCTCTACCACAACCACATAAAGTGGGTGTCTCTATCTCCATTTATCTAGAGGAAGAAACAAAGTTCAAATAATTAGAGTAATGAATAAAGTTCATGTGACTAATAGGATGTATAAGATAAAAACATTTACTAAGTATCCCTGTGCTCTCCCGTGCTTTTTCAAGCTCCATTGTAATTAGGTGAGACCACGAGACTAGTTCTAGCCAATAGATTGAAAGAAGAAGTGATATGTGTCATATCTGGGCTAAAGATAAATAGAGTCAGTGAATGGCCGTCTAGCTTCTCTTCCCCTACTTGCATGTTGAGAGGTTGGACAGGTTATGCTGCTATAACATACAAGCTCTAAGTGCTTCTCCACCTGGGATGGTAGCAGCTCTACCCAGGCTGAAGTGTGGTCCACCTCGGCACATACTTCCATGACTGACTGTTGAGACACATTTGGTCTGTCTTTCAGAAGTGACACACATTACTTCTTATTTCACTAGCAAGAAATTTCACGTGGCCACTGTGATGGCTAGTTTTATGTGTTCACTTGGCTAGGCTATTGTACTTAGTTATTCAGTTAGACACTAAGCTGTGTGTTGCTGTGAAGGTGTTTTGTTAACCAAATCTGCAATCAGTTGACTTTAAGATTATTCTTGATAATCTGTGTGGGCCTCACCTAATCAGTGAAAAGCCTTGAGAGCAACACTGAGGTTCCCCTGAGAAAGAAGAAATTCTGCCTCATGGGGACCAATTGTCATAGTTTATCTTAATTTTTCTCAAAAAAAATCTCCTGTGTCAGCGCTGTTATTATAACTATTTTACAAATGGGGAAACAGATGAGGGCACCTTACTTGATGAAATGAGGTGTCAAAGAGAGGTTTAATTGAAGCCTTTGCTCTTATGACACTAGTTGGCACCGGGTCGAAGGAGAGTGGAAAGCCCACGGCAGTGGGGGTCAGGGTTCAGGCTGACAGGTTCTTCTTAGCCTACTAATGATGGGGAGCCTTTAACAAGTTCTTTCCCTTCTGGCCTCTGATTCTTCTCCATCTAGATCTGGGTGGGCAGATTCACACCCACCAATAGTGCCAACTCAGGTCTCCAAGCACTGAAGGTCAGTAAAGTTGGAAATTAGGGTTTTGTGAGCTGTTTCCCCACAGCTGTTACTAAAAATTTCAAAATACAGAAAATTCAGAATAATAGTATAATACACACCCGCATACCCGACACCTACATTGTTTATATTTTGCTATATTTGCTTCCTTTTTCCCTCTCTCTCTTCCCCCTCCTCATCCCCCCAGCATTTTTGTTAAACCATTTAAAGAAAATTGTACATATCATTCACTTAAACTTTACATATTTAAACATCCATCTCCTGTATATCAAGGACAATCTCCTTCATAACCACAAAATTATTAGCAGTCTTCAAAAGGTTAATAATTTACAATACCATCTAATATGCCCTCCTTATTAACATTTTACCATTTGCACCCAAAATGTATTCTATCACTTTTATTTATTTATAATTTTAGAGCCAGAATTCAATCAAAGTATGGTATTTCATTTGGTTCTTATGCCATTTCAATCTCTTTTAAGCTAGAACTATACTGTTCCATATAGTTTCTGAGTAGCACTGACCATGTTCCAGGTACTCAATAGCCACACATAGCTAATGGACACCAGGTTGGAGTTTCATTATTGCTGGAAGTTCTATTGGATGAGTCTGAAAACAATTCCTGAATATTTTCTTTTCATGATACCGACTCTTGGAAGAGTTTAAGAGTGCTGTCTTACAGATTTTCCCATGTTCTGGGCTTGTCTGAATTTTTCTCCTTGGTGTTTCCGAACTGGAATTTAGATCTAAAGCTTGATGAAATTCAAGTTCAACATGTTTTGGTGTGAATAATACGCAGGCAATGTTATATACCCTAAGGTATCCATCATCAAAAGGGTAATACTATCAGGTTGTACAATGTTGCCAATACTATATTTTATCACTTGGTTAAGGAGGTGATCATCAGATTTCTCCATTGTCAAGGTATGCTTTTCCCTTATAATTACCATGTAATCCATGAGGTGACATTGTAACATCATGCAAAGATCCTGTTTCATAAGTAGACATTGCCCAATAATTTCTTAAACCATTGATGATTCTTGCTTGAATCAATTATTATGTATTCAGGGTTGCAAAATTATTTTTTAAATACAATTTTGTACACTTTCTATGTTTATTAAAAGGCATTATTTTGTACAGGAAAGCTTCATTCTCTCTATTTTTCCTTTTTCTTTTTTGGAATAAAACTATGAATGCCTGGATTTTTACTTATTTAACTTTTAAAAATCAGTCTTTAAAACCAATCTCTCTCAATTTTATTCTCACATATCCTAAACGTGGCCAGTGGGAGCTCCCTTGAGCTGGCTATGCAGTCATCTTGTCATGACCACATTAACCTTCAAGCACTTCTTTTTTTTTTCTGGCATACCAAGATTTCTCAAGCTCATCTTGTACTTTCTCTGGCCTAGACCTGGCAACAGCCATTTCTCTAAGAAGCCCTGGTTATTTCTTGATTGGGAAATGAGATTTGGCATCCAACAGGTGTCTGGGAGTTATTTTAATATCTAAAAAAATCTAACTGTTAATGAAAACATCAAGTTTCTTTTCTTTCAAATGAAATGACATCAAATTTGTTTTTTATATACTAGGTGGATTATTCCATATGGATTAGAAACCCTCATGAGTATTGCCATTGACTGAGGTTAATTTATAAAGGAAAAACAGGCTTTACCCCATCACCATTGCAGTAGGATAATCTCAGTCCCCTTTCTGTTCTACCTCTTTATTTGAAAGAGCAAAACTCAGCTTTTAACTATCTCTAATAACATTTTAAATGGCCATTCATCTCAGGATTAACAGTGTAACAAGATTATGGTGAATAATCCTGAAGCTTCAGGCTAAGAAAATTTCTCAGAGGGACATGGGTTATTCTAAACTCTGGCTACCTAGTTCTTGCTTGGTAAATGGACCATAAGTTATCACAGAACGGAATTTGGTAAAACTAATTTGCCAGAACATTTAGGGTAGAGCCTCTTCTGGCGAATTATATCTTTTGACAGGCTTTGATATAAAATGCTATTTTATATCTCCTTTCCCAAATGTTAAATGTTTACTTCTAAAACTTTAAACAGCAAAACACCTGTTAAGTACTAGGTGTTTGATAGAACACTTTTACATATAACATCATTTCTTGATTTTAAGGTACCACCAATTATAATATAACCATAAATTTAAGGAAAAAATTAAGGACAAAATGTTTTAAAATCAATAGAATATATTGCAGTAACTGATATGACTATGCGTCTAGTTGTCCAATTAAAAACCATTTTTTTTAACTTTTATAGTGAGATCTGATTTAAATCTCTTCATGAGAGGCTAAAGACTCATTTGAGAAACTGATGGCCATTGGATGACATTCATAGATTACTGAACACGATGGTACACTCCTTTTCATAATCCATGCTCTGATTTAGACTTTTCAACAACTGACAGATCAATGTCAAAACATATTGAAGAACAACAGGACTTTGTATGCATTTCCTCTTTGAGTCATTTTGGATTTCTTTAGATACTATTTTAAAATAATTTATTGAGGGCTTCCCTGGTGGCGCAGTGGTTGAGAGTCCACCTGCCGATGCAGGGGACACGGGTTCGTGCCCCGATCCAGGAGGATCCCACATGCCGCGGAGCGGCTGGGCCCGTGAGCCATGGCCGCTGAGCCTGCGTGTCCAGAGCCTGTGCTCCGCAACGGGAGAGGCCACAACAGTGAGAGGCCCGCATACGGCAAAAAAAAAAAAAATAATAATAATAATAATAATTTATTGAGGTATAAGTTACATATTGCATCCATTTAAGGAAATATACTTGGAGGAGTTCTGAAAGATGTGCATACACATGGTATCATTTCAATAATTCAAACACAGAATATATCATTACCCCAAAAGTTTCTTTGATACCCTTGTAGTTCCTCCAACTCCAGGAAGCCACTTTTTGCCCCTATAGGTTAGCTTGTATTTTAAAGAATTATCTGTAATAGGATCATCCAGAATGTATATTTTGTTTCTACAATATTTTGAGATTCATCCACATTGGTACAATCGTTCCTTTTTATTACTGAGTAGTATTCCATTGTTTGGAAATAGTCATGTTTTGCTTATCTGATCACTTGTTGATGGGCATTTGGGTTGTTTCCAGTTTTGCTTTGTTTTTTTTTTTTACAAGTTTTAATGAGGCTAATATAAATATTTATGTACAAGTCCTTGTGTTTCCATGTTCTTGAGTAGATATCTAGCAGTGGAATGATAAGGTCATGTGGTCAGTGTATGTTATACTTCACAAGACACAGTATGTACTATGCAGCTTTTCTCTGGCTGTTTAAAGGTACTCTCTTCATCTTTCGTTTTCAAAAGTTTGATTATGATATACCTAGCCGTGCTTTTTATTCATATTTCTGCTCTTTGTGATTTTCTTTGAGCTTCTTAAATGTGAAAATTTATATCTTACACCAAATTTGGGAAGTGTTTGACCGTTTTTTTTTTTTTTTTTTTTTGCGGTACACGGGCCTCTCACTGTTGTGGTCTTTCCCGCTGCGGAGCACAGGCTCCGGACGCGCAGGCTCAGCGGCCATGGCTCATGGGCCCGGCCACTCCGCGGCAGGTGGGATCTTCCCGGACCGGGGCACGAACCCGTGTCCCCTGCATCGGCAGGCGGACTCTCAACCACTGCGCCACCAGGGAAGCCCCTGACCATTATTTATTCAAATATTTTTCTGCCCATTCTGTCCCGTCTCACTTTCTGGGACTCGGATGACAATCCCACATAGGTTAAGCTTTCCGATATTGTACTACAAATTCCTGAGGCTCACTCTTCCTTCCTCCCTTCCTTCCTTCCTCCCTCCTTTCCTTCCTTCCTTCCTTCCTCCCTTCCTTCATTACTTCCTTCCCTCCATCTATCCCTTCCTGTGCTTATTCTCTTTATTAAATTGGATAATTCCTATTGATCTATCTTCAAGTTCATTAGCCATCTTCTGTGATCACAAGTCACAATTTTATTAAATCCATCCCACGTTTTGTTTTGTTTTTAAATTCAGATATTGTATCTTTGAATTTTAAGATTCCTTTTGGTTCTATTTCGTATCATCTATTTCTCTTCTGAGATATCCTATATTTTTATTTTAAATGAGCTTATTTTCTTTAGCCTCACTAAACAAATTTAGAGTTGCTGCTTTAAAATGCTTGCCTGCTAATTTCACCACTCATTTCATCTCAAGTTTTTGTCTCTGTGACTATTTCTTCCCTTGAGAATGGTCTCATTTTCTTGGTTCTTACATCAGGCAATATTAGATTGCATTGTGAGCACTGTGAAGGATTCGTTAATGAGACTGCAGATTTATTATTTTCCTTTTAAGATTGTGATGCCTTTGTTTGAGCGGATAATTCCTTTTGCCTAGACTCAAACTGAAATCTTGTCTCACCTGTGGTTCAAATCATAATCACTTCTTTTATCTTTTAAGGAGGCTGCTTTGAGCTTGCCCCAGGAACCGGCCAGAATTTTGCAGAGTTTGCACACAGAACCTGGGGCTTCCCATCTCTAACTCTCTCTCTTTTAGGATTCTCTCCTCACCTCCTGGTGGTTGCGGTTATCCTAGGTTCTGTTGTTCTGTGCCTCAGAGCAGAAGGACAGCGGGATTTCTATGGGAACTTTAGCCATCCCACGCGGTCGCACAATATCATTACTGTCTGGCAAAATCTGCAAAAATGTGGAACTTATATTATTCCCTTATTCAAAATTTCAATACCTTTCCATAATCTTTCTGCTTTTGGTCTCTATTCAGAGGCTTCTAGAAGTTGTTTTGTGTATCTTTTCTTCCCACATATGTTGATCTATTAGAAGCTTACGCTGCTGTGTCGAAAGTGGAACCACCTCAGCTAAAAATTAAATTGCTGGCAATTATATAGTTGCTAGTGGAAGTCAAGGTGAGGACAACTTGTTCAAGTTTGCTGCCTACAGTAGTCAGAGTAAGGACAGAGTGGAGGATATTTTAATGGGATGAGACCAAAGCTGGTAAGGCAAATGAGGAGGTTTTTCAGGGGGTATGCCAGGAGAGGATAAGTGCTTGAGATTGTGAAGAGGGGGCAGAGTTGAAAGATATTTAAGAAGTAAAATTGACAGAGCTTGATGTGCTAGGATTTGGTGAGTGGAAGAGGGTGATATTTGAGACTGGGTCTCAGTGCTTTTCTGGATGAGTGACTACTTGATTATAATGAAAGAAATAGAAGGAGTTTTTTTTGTTTTTTTTTTTCCATGGGAAGGAAGTGGGTATAAAGAATCTAGTTTTGGAAATTTTGAGTTGGAGAAGCTTGTGGACAACCAAAATGGGTATGTTTATCATATGCAATTTGACGTGTGGGTTTGGACCTTTCGCAAAGAAGTCAAGATTCAGGAGTCATCAGCACATACGTGGCAGTGGAAGGAAGCCCTAGTAGTCAATAGGATTTGTTTCTGTGGGCAGTGGCAGCTGCCAGAGCCTTGTGGACAGGACATTGAAGGGACCCAGTGGAAAGCTTCATCTGGTTTAGTGGAGGACAGCCTGGACTGGTTGGGTATGAGCTTGACGGTAGGTAGGCCAAGTAATAAACTTACTTCAATAACCTAAACGTGACAGCATCCAAGGTGATACGCCTCAAAATAAAGAGGGTGCAAGGGGGAATAGATAGAAGTAAGACTTTCTGGAACGTTAAAGTGAACAGAACTTTTGAAATACTTGTATGTTCTCTTAACGTGTTTCACTCTTTGGCCGTGAATGAAAAAAAACAAAAAACCAAAAGAAAGTTTCTCACAAGTACATCACCTGTAGCCAGTGCCCATAAAACAGGCGTTGCTGATCTGGTGATGGGAAGGAAGCCCACGATCCCATGACGTAGATCAGGCCAAACAGAGCAAGGACTACACTTGCGGAGGGACCATGGATTTCAAAGCAAAGGCCTAGGGAAACATAATGAACCTCCAATGATCAAGTTCAACCCTAGAGAGTCTTAAATTATTCATACTTTTTATCGCTTGCGAGCTCTTTCCTCTGACACTCTACAGGGTTATTTCTCTCCTCTGAATCCTTCAGAGCCTTGCTTTTATCACTTGTAACATTAAAAATAACCCCTTAGACTTTGGACCTGTCAGTTATTTATAGACAAATGGCAGGGCTGCCATGCCAAGGCTGCAGATACAGAATGCTTGAAGACTCCTTTAACCTTTGCATTATTCATGTCATGACAAGCCTAGCTTTTCCTGAAGTCCTTTATCTCCACCTTCTTTTTACATTCTTGAAGCTCTCAAACTGAATTTTGGGGGTGAGAATAGTTCTCATCAGAAGGCAAGAGGAAAAACAATCTCCTTATCAGGAATAGAGCTATTTTTATTCACAGGCAGCTCCATAGAATGGATTTAGATTTTGTTGATGAGATGCCATGATGCAGTGAACTGAAGCAGCCTCTGCCGTTCAAGAAAAGTTGGGTGCATCTGTGCCTTAAAACAGGGACATGGACTGTATACCTGCTGTGTTGTCTTCTGATGGAAAATCAGACTTCGATTTCTCTTATGGAATGTATGTGTGTAGGTAGGTATTATCAAGCACTTATATAACGCATTCCATATAGCCAAGCTGTCTTTTAAGTGATTTACAAACAGCTACTTGGGAGGTAATTAAGTTTAGATGTGGTCTTGAGGATGGAGCCTTCATGACGGGATTAGTGTCCTTATAGGAAGAAGAGAGACCAGAGTTCATTCTCTCCACCTTGTGAGAACACAGGGTGAAAGCAGCCGTCTATAAGCTGGGAAGAGAGTCCACATCAGGAACTGAACCAGCTGGCACCCTGATCTTGGACTTCCCATCCTTCACGACTGTGAGAAACAAATATCTGCTGTTTGAGACACCCAAACTGCGGTATGTTTTTAAGGCGACCCAAGTAGCCTGAGACAATGCCTCATCTAGATGAGAGGAAAAGTGTCCCAAGATATAGGTTACATAGTATGATTTTGTATTTCATAAAGGTAGGAAAGAGAGAGGGAGAGCAGGAGAGGGAGGGGGAGGACGGGCTGGGGGAAAGGGAAGGGGAGGGAATATCCTATCTGACGAGAAGTCATTCTCATACAGTATTGTTAGGTGTATAATTTAGTACACACTTAATGAAAGGCAGTAAGAAAATAGGTACCAAGTCTTACAAATATGTCTACACTTACAATGCACAACATTTAAATTAAAATTCTCCAGGAAAATCTGGAGGTAGGATATGGTTATTATCTCAAGATCCATCTACCAACCATGACTGAGGTATGTATTTTATTTTAGTTTGCCTTAGTCTTCTAACCACAAGACTGGGTGGCTTAAAGAAGAGAAATCTATTTTCTTACAGTTCTGGAGACTGGAAGTTCAAGGTCAAGATTCCAGACTATTTGGTTGCAGCTTCCTTGGTATTCGTGCCCCTCCTTTCCAGGGTAGTCAAACTTTCTCTTGTATCTGGTTGATTTTAGCCTGGAATTTCCCATCTTTCCTTCGGTGGTGGGATATTTCTGCTAGACATTGGTATCAGATTCTGGGCCCAAGATGGTTTACTTTCTCTCTCATGGAGGTAGAGGATCTTTATCTCCTAGGTAGTTTTCTTTTTACTAACCTGTATGAGGGCCACTTATATCTCTTGTGTTCTGTTACAGGTGAGAGGATTTGAGTTTCCCCGTGGGAAGGATTGGCCCTATTTAGAATTCAGGCTGCATGGTTCTGTTCTCTGATGGGCTCAAGAAAACTGATGATTTAATGTGATCAAAGTACCTAAACTGTCGGAGTTACATTCTCTGCAGCATTCTTCATCTTAGGTGGAAGGAGAATCCCACCTTTTTAAGAGATTAACTATAACACAAGGCTCTGAACTGAGAGAAAGAACGTGGGGGAGTAAGGAAGGAATGAAGGGAGGAAGGTAGGTAGCCTTTTTATAGCATTTTATCATTCATAAAGTACATTCCCGTATCCTATGTTACTAACAAAATTCTACTGAGCTGTTACTGAGCCAGGTGCTTCTTAAGCCAGATCCCGCCAGTGTTAAGCATTTCATTTATCAAATCGAATCTAACAACATGCATGCTACCATTATATTCACTTTACATCTATTGAGACCTAGAAAGCTGATTTTGTTCAAGATTGTCCAACTAGGCTTTTTATCAGCATCATTAAGCTCATTCCTTTTTATGTAAGCCACCCCAAAATATCTGTGCTATAAGAATCACTGCTTTATTTCACAGGAGAGAAGTCTGCAGTACAGAAACAAAAAGTGACTGCTACAAGATCGTAGAGAAGAAACGTAAATGGTGGAAACAGTTGGAAAATAGGTGCTTGATTCTGAGTTATGAGTGCTCTCCATTCTACAAAGATATTGGAAATGGCTTGAAGCAGGGCTCACGGAATATCATCTCTAAATTATCCGCAGTCATTTGCACATTGCCCAGCATATAACGAGACAAATTCTTGTTGAATGAAAAAGGAAGAACAATGGGAGAGACGCAGAGGGAAGAGAGAGAGAAAAGGAGAGACATAGAAATAGAAGGAGGGTCATAAAGATAAAGGGGACAGGAGGAACAAAAGTTCCCATTTAGACAATAGTTTTGAATGAAAACTAAAATTGCCTTTTCTGTGCTGTTAGGATATGATTTTTAATTTGCAGAAGTCATCAGCTGCAGACGTTGCCTTCCATGCAGCTTGTCTGATCACCATGACAAAGGCACTGCCTCATCTATAAATAGATGGTCAGATGGATTTCACATCCTGCCCTGGTTCTCCCAACTGCTTGATGATCCTGACAACAGGATTGAAGAGTGATTCTCTCCACCTCAACTGCGGGGGCTTCACTTGCGCTCTCTTCTGGAAGATGACAATCACACTCATTAAATTCAACATGAAGGAGCTTCAGAGACGTGTCCTTTCAGAGAAATTGAGCCAGAGCCCTTTTCCATTGCATCAAAGGGAACTGTGATATAATCAGCCATCCAGCCTGAATCTATTGTTAGGACAACAATCTGAACCTTTCTTTTGCCTGTTTGGATCAATGTTAACTGGAACGTACATGGCGGAGCTGATGTCAGTCAAGGCTCAGGTAAAAGAAAGCTATTCCACCGGACACTTGACGCTTACAGGTTTCCATTGTAAGTGCTGCTGTGATGTATTTGAGACACCTGGAACTCAGATCCCAGGAATGAACACTGGGTCCTCCCACAGTTCTTGACCTTGGGCAAGTCATTTAATTACCCCCGAGGCTCGGTTTTTCCTTCCTAGTGTGCTTAAGAACAGAGCTTCTGCAATAAGACAGCACTGGTTAAAGCACCAACTCGGCAACTCTGTAACTGTGGGCAATTTCCTGAACCTCTCTGAACCCCAGTTTGCTCACCTGTCAATAGAGACGCTGGCAGTGTGTCCCTTAGAGGTTCTTGTGAGCGCTATGAAGAGAGTGTCTGGTACATGGTTTCCATGGCAGAAGATGGTGGTGAGAATGAGGGGTAATCTCACAGTGTTGTGAACATTAAATGACACATTATGTAAGGTGATTTTTAAAATATTAAGGTGTTTTTATTATGACTGAAATGCAGCAGGGTCCTTGCCCCCCATGCCCCAGGTCCTCAGCCTGCCTTTTACCTGTGGAAAAACTTTAGCCAAAGAAAAAGTTTAATCAGAGAAGTGAGAAAACGCAAAAACAAAGGAAAACAGTCAAAGGAGACCAAATAATAATAGTTTAGTCATTAAGCAAAGTCAAGGACCTTTAGTTCCTCCTCAAGGGCTATAGATCATATTCTGAGCCATGTCCTGTGAGCTGTCTTATAGACACTGAAACCCTCACCAGGTGGAAGAAGGTAACTCCATGATGACCAGGCTGTAGCCATGACATGAGCTGCCACAGTTCCAAGAACTGGCCTCAAAGAAATGGAAACAAACCGAACCTGGAACTGAAGATTAATTGTACCTAAACTAATCAAGAGGACCAGTTTCACGATGACTGTGGCAGCTGACTGGGCTGTTTCTGCATGTAGCCCCCTGCCTCTGTCTATAAAAGCTCTCGCCCCCTAATTGTCAGAGGAGGGAGTCGGCCTTTGGACAGGGGTGTCTCCCCCACCCCCAGTTGCCAGCATCCATAATAAAGCAAACTTTCCTTTCCACCAACCTGGCCTCTTGATTGGCTTTTGAGCGGCGAGCAGCCGGACCCCACTTTCGGTTACATGATTACAACTGAAAGTATTAAGGATGCTTAAATATTAATACACATTCATTCATTTAATTAGTATTTATTATGGACATGTGCAACTGAGCTACCTACAAAACCAGAAAAGAGCTTTGTCCTTTGTAACAAAGGTCAAGGATCACAGACCCCTTGGGAATTCCCTGGCCGTCCAATGGTTAGGACTCTGCACTTTCACTGCCAAGGGCACGGGGAACTAAGATCCCACAAGCTACGTGGCATGGCCAAAAAAAAAAAAAAAAAAATAGAGAGAGTCACAGACTCCTTAACTTACTAAGACTAATTTAATTTACTTTTTTTTTCTTTTCTTCTTTCTTGCATAGATCAGTTTCATACATACCTGAGACGCTTCACTCCCGCGTAGGTGTTTAGATCAGATGCCATTTCTCTTGGTAGTCTTCAAAGCAGGCATGTTTGTGAACAAGAAAGATCATGTCTGAAGGGTCCCAGACAACATGAAGGGTGCTGTACCTATACAGGACTCCAAATCTCTTCCATTTAGTTGTGCCCTTCTTCCTATGTCGGAAGTCTCCATGTACTTGAAGATTTCTCTGATGCTCTGCCACTGTTTTGACACTGTGCTTGTTTGGCACTCTGTAACAGAATATAAACTCTCACTGCTAAACCAACACATCTCAGTAAAAGTCAGGGAGGAGAGCTGAGTCGCATTTAGGGCCGGAGATTTGTCTCTAACCAGAAGCTCAATGAATTGCTTCATGTAAGTGTCATCTCCCCAGATGGTGAAATCTGAGGTCCCGAATGGAGTGTGCTGAGGTGGGGGAAGTCATCTGTGCCGTGCTAAAGTCCTTCCTGATGGCAGTGCAGAACCAGGCAGAGGATGAAGGAAGGGAGGAACATGGCAAATACGAGCTTTAGAAGGATCACTCGGATAGCAGCATAAGGAGTTTTACCCTGCCAAGGTGCTGAGAGATTTTTCAATAAGTAACACAAAATGTTACCTGGAGCATGTATATCACACAAGTCTGAGTATTGATTTGGTATAACTTGATGACTGGGTTGGGCTGCGAGATTTTTCACTTGTGGCTGGATTGACTTGGGTCTATATTAGGTAACTCCCAAGTGAGGAGGAAACCACTTTAGAATGGGTACACGTGTCCTTTTACTGGAAGTGAGAGCTTTTATTCTTCAGAGGAATCAGATTTTCCAGTGACAAGACTCCTGTCAGGAGAAACTGGTTTTGGATTGAGTGACCAGTCTCAGTTCCTTTCCTTTCCTTATTTTTTGGGAGGGTGGGTACAGATTGGGAGTGCATCTGCGGGGGAAACTACATAGCAGAGGAGGCAATAATGTCTACCCTAGTGGATTGTTGTGACTATTAAATTAGATAGTAGAAGTCAATAGAAGGATGTGTCTTCATAAATAAGAGATTCAACGACAAAGGTGAGTAGTAATTATTGTTATTATTTCAGTGGAAAACAGGATTTTAAAAAAAAAGCGTCATTCCTCTGTGGGTAGCTCGGAGGCTATCTGGAGAGGTAGACAAGCAGACAGGTCATTTGGGTACAGGTCCATATAACAACCTGCCTCTTGAAAGTCCACGGCAGGAAGCCCAGGGATGCTGCCATGCCTCAAGCAGCAGGGAGGGCAGACAAGCCCAGGAAATTTTTCTCAGAGAAGGTGACAGCTGAGCTAAGCTCTGGATGGACCAGGATACCTGAGCTGTTACAGGATTTGGAAAAGGAGAATAAAATCTATTTTGAGTCAGTTTTCCTTCTAGAGAATGAAATACAAGAAGTGAAATTTAGATCCTTGTGGAATTGGTTTCCTTTATTAATGGTGCCTAATGGCCTGTAATTAAGGCACAACTTGTTAGCTAAACCAACAATTACTGTTTGTTTGAAGTGCAAAGGGAGAATAATGAGTGACCTTATTCCACAGATTTCCTTTCTTTTAGTAGCTTTAGCAACCTCCGGTTGAGTTTCAATGTCTCTCTCTCCCTTTCCCTCCCTCCCTCTCTCCCTCTCTCTCCCTCCCTCTTTCTTTCTATCTCTCTTCCTCTCTCCCCCCACTCTCCCTCTCCCTCTCCCTCTCCCTCTCCTTCTCTCTCTCTCTCTCTCTCTCTCTCTCTCTGTCCTCCTCCCTTACTCTCTACACCCCTCACTTCCCCTGGACACAGATACCCATGCTCATGTGTGCTCACACAAGTACACACACACACTGAGTAGAATCTTTTAAACTATACAGAAATTAGCTTGCTCTCTTTAAGCACTTGGGAAAAACTGCCCTTCATTTAAACATATTTCACAGCTTTCATGACCACTCCACCTTTGCTCCAACTCCTGGTGTCTGTATCAAAATGAGTCTTAAACAGGAAGAAGGATGAGGATGGGTGGGTAGGTTGGTGAAGCAAAGTAACCACGGCTGGGTTAGATGGTAGAACACCTGAGAAACAGGACCACATTGACCCTTTTAATTCATTGTGAGATGGATTTCCTGTTGGAGATGGCCATTGCTGTTGTGACATGGGCAGAAATGTGTGTGTGTGTATATGTGTGTGTGTGTGTGTGTGTGTGTGTGTGTGTGTGTGTGTGAGAGAGAGAGAGAGAGAGATACAGAGAGACACAGAGAGAGAGGGAGGTTATTTCCAAGGCATAGGAAAGCTGGGAGAGGAGCCTGGGAGGTACATCTAGGCCAGTAGTTGTCATCCTGAAAAGCAAGGGCAGGTGTGGGGAGGGGTGGGACTGAAGCTTCTTATAGCCACGTAGCTCAGCGTGGCAGGGAAGGAGACACCTTTCTTTGTTGCAGGCATTTTGTAGATGCTTGGAGTGGGTGTGGGGAAGCTGGTGGTGTTTTTCTAAAGTTTCTGCTATTTCACATATCTGTGCATTTAACAGAGGAAAAAATCAGAGGAACAGATGCAGATGTGTGGTCGGTATGGATCTATAGGGAGGGCCTTTTGAGCACATATAGGCGGAACACTGATTCTTCTCGGCAGGTATCTCTTCCATGGAAAAGAAAGACATGGCTATTCTGACATCGTCCTGGACATAGGTTGCTATTAGCCCAGGACGTGGATGACTAGCGAATGCATAGCTGTTATGAAGTGAAAGAAGGAAGGGATCACATCACATACAAAACTGTTTTTGTCATAATTTCTTCTTAAAGAGCTTGTCAGTGCTGCTCTACCGAAAATTAGCTGTCACTTAATAACAGGACCTCCTTAGATGAATCTTTAAATTCTCTGGAAGATAATTTTTATAACTATTGATTAATCCACATATAACCCTTCTAAGATTTGTTTAGTCTTAATTCTTTGTTGTCTTGATAAAATTCCAAGTTGAAAGAATCCCTTTAAAGAGTGTGAGAGAGAGAGAAAGAGAGAGAGAGAAAGAGAGAGAGATTGAAATTAAGACATGGAGTAGTATCTTTGGAGACAAGCACATTTGAGTTCAAGTCCTGGGTCTGTCATTTATTTATTATCAGTGCTGAGTTTTCAACCTCGCTTTCATTCTCCTTACCTTTAAAATGAGGCTATAAACTCATACTCATAAATACTGGAAAGATTTTGCAAGTATTGAATAAAATAATGTAAAAATCTGTAGTGTGAGGCCTGACATATAATCAGTGCCTTATATATAATAATAGCTATTCTTTATGGCTGTGAATTGAATTGTATCCCCTCAAGTACATATTTTGAAGCCCTAACCTTCAATGTGACTGTCTCTGGAGATAGGGCCTTTAAGAAGGTAATTAAGGTTAAGTGAGGTTATAAGGGTGGAGTCCTACCCCTATAGGATTGGTGTATAAGAAGAAGAAGAGAGACTAAAGCTGTCTCCAAGAGGCCAGTAAGAGACCTCTCACCAGAAACTGAATTTGTAGGCACCTTCATCATGGACTTCCAACCTCCTGAACTGGGAGATGTCTCTTAAGTTGCCCAGCAGGTTGTGTTCTGTTTGGGCAGCCTGAGTCCACTAAGCCACTTTAATTGCATTATTATATCACCTCTTTGGTCCCACTCCAACCACCTCAGAGTTACTGCCACAAGGCCAAGAATAGAAAGCCTCACCATGAAAGGCAGTGGGGAAGGGGCTGATTCCTCAGGGATGGAGGATGGGGCTGTCACTCCCCAGAACATGGACCATGAGGTCTCTCTCAGCCCTTATGATCTCCAGAGACCCTTGTCTAACCCTCTCTGGTTCTTGGGTAAAGTACAGAAACATGCACAGAGAAGAGGTGAACCTCTCCTCTCTAACGTTACATGAAGGCCATTTTCTACCCGATGAGGTCAACTCCAAATTACCTAAAGAATTTCAAAGAACGTTCATGGTTTCCCAAGGCAGAAGTATACACATTTTCATATAGAGTTTCAGTGAGTCGACAGTAATAGAAAAGATGGGCGAAATGTCCATCTTGAGTGACCTTTAAAGTTAAACCCATTAATAGTAGGGGAGCCAGCAGTGGCTGCACATAAAGAAGACAGAACGGAGCAACGCTGGTAATCAAACATGATCAAATCCTACTGCTGCAGACTACTGTTCCCCAGAGTTAGAAAACCCAGGTGAAAATATGACTTCTTCCTAGCTCTCTGTGCTCCAGGGCACACATTTCACAGATAGTCTCTGGCTACAGGTAGAATTCTATCATAGCAAACTCAAAGCTGGTGGGCAGGGCACCCATGCCATTCAATACTGTGTAACTGCGGTTTAAGATTTAGAATAAATAAAAACGAGCTACTTACAGATGCTTTTGACACATAACTCCTTCTTTGCCCCTCCCTTGTATGGATTGCAAAGGACGATGAAAACAGCATGCGTTTTCGGGGTCACTCCTCTGAGTCTGATTCTCAAAATCTGCTGATGTTGAGTTGTATAACCTGGCCTCTTACCCCTCAGGACTCGGCTGCTTTTTCTGTCACACCAGACGAATAATACATATCTCTCACAGTGTCTGGATTAAATTACAAATATTACCTAGGAAGCCAGTAGAAACATTCCTGGCACACAACAGCTTCTCAAGAAGGGTCTGCTTTCTTCCTCTTGTCATGATATTATTGCATTTTTAAACATTAAGAGAGAAAGTAGGATGTATGGGTGTTGAAGTCAGAAGACCTGGGTTTGAGACCTGGCTCTGCTATTGACTGACAAGTTGGCTAAACAAAAGGCACCAAGCTTTCTGGGTTTCAGTTTCCTCATCTGTACAATAGAAATAACATTACTCATACTTCTTTCCCCTTATATGATTGTTGTTCAAGTAGTTTAAATGACAGAGCAGGAAAGTGTTTATAGTATACTACACTATAAACCAATGTTCAGTAGTACAGGGCTTAGAGGTAGGAGAATTCTTCGTCTCAGAATGATCTCTACATTAACAGCATGAAACTCAAATTCCCTGCCATGAAGGATGAGAAATTCCGGGAGGAAATTGTGCATATAGTAACAGGATTGTATTTTTACTGAAAATATTTACCTCATAGGTAATTCTAACATGTCTTTCCTGGTGAAAACTATCCCAGTGTACAAAAATGTGATATTATGATGACAAGTAGGGAGGTGTAATTAATAATGCTCTCATTAACTTCTAGTCCTCTGATATGTTATTTGGTTTAAAAATTACATCTAAATTGTAAAGTAGGAATTACTGTCCTTATATTAAAGATTAAAAAACAAATAAAAAGCTGTGCAATTATGTTAACAGAAGATAAATTAAAATAGTGGAGCTTGAATTCAGACCCAGGCCTGTCTCATTCACTGTCTCCATCCTAACTCTGCTTTTAGAGGGTCTCATGCTCCATCAACTGGTCCTGAAGGACAAAGGCTCAGGATGGAGACTCATCATCACGGTATGGGTGCTATTTACTGAGCGACAAGTTTTACACGTCAGTTTCTTAGTCTAGCAGATGAATAAAATGATGAATGAGTGAATATTGTAGGGCATTTCTGTGTAATAATGTTTTAACTCCCAGCAGTTGGCTAGAAGACAAAACCTTATCAGTCTGAATTTTGAGTTTTTCTCAGTAGACATGGATCTATTTCTTTGATCATAACATTATGGATAAGAGAGTGAAAATGGAATATTAGAGGAAAGTTAAGGAGATCAAGACATACTTTGGAACTTACAACTTCCAAGTCTGAAAATCCCCCTAGGTAAAATAGTGATTTTACCCACACCTACTATGTCATAATACCCTTTCTGGGTCTCGAAGAAATAAAATTTTTATAACTGAAGGGATTAAAGGACTTGCAGTTATTTCTACAAATCATGAAAAATAACTTTAAGTTAATTATTTAATAATTTCAATATCATACTTCATTATCTATAGAAAACCTGTAATCAAAGGTAAACTACAAGCATCAGTTCATGGAGAGACCCACAAGTTCATAACTTGAATGGTCACCAAAGGTAGTCATCAACAATTCCTCCCCGGCCCCCGCCCCCGTAATAAGTTCCTCCTCTCAAAAGTGGAATCAGTTTCCCTTTCTCTTGAATCCTGACTGGCTGACGACTTGCTTATATAACAGGTCATGAAAATATTTCTGTGGACTTTCAGGCCTAGCCCTTAAGAGACATATGGAAGGTTGACCTTTTTCTTGCTTGACACCCAGCTGCCATGCAAAAAAAGTCCAAGCTACCCTGCTGGAGAGAAATGCCATGGGGGGAGACTTCGGAGGATGAGGCACCATATGGGGAGTGGGGCCATGTGGAAGAGAATTGTGATGCCCTATCTGACAGTCAGCTCTAAGGCCACAGACACGTGAGTGAGGCTTTCATGGACCTTGTAGGTCAACTCAGTCATCAACTGATGCAAAACCACTAAGTGACCATAGCAGAGACCATGGAAAACAGAAGAACCACCTAATCAACCTACAACATCGTGAGAAAAACACAAATTATTGTTGCTTAAACCATGGGTTTTTGGGGGTGGTTTGTTATGAGATAAAAAGGGACTAAAATTAAATCTCCCATCACAACAGTTTCTCCGTTGTGCAGTGAAGTGGGATGGGACAGAGTGGCTGTGCAGGGTGTGCGTATGGTGGGAAGCAGGGATCTGTGTACTTTCCCTGATACCACCCTGCAGTGTTTCTGGGTACCACTGATGAATACACGAGTGATCTGTTCATCTAAACAGCTGTAATTTATTTAGAATGTGTCTTGAGAATGTACTGAATAGCCTTGTCTCTCATGAGTTCGCAAAAGTTGCAGAGGAAAGTTTGCAAAAGTTGCAGAGGAAAAAGTTTACTGGAGTTCACTGAATAGGGCTCTTGATTATACTTATACATCAGTCAGTCCATCCAGCAGTTTTTTGGATTCTGTTGAGCTCTATGCTTATCACCTTGATCAAAAGTGCTATGTAAACACTTGGAGAAATGCCATCCTTATCTTTTGACAAAACTCACTGTGAGTAATCAATGTTACTGAGGGAAATGTAGAGCATGTAACGTGAGAAGAGTGATGTAACAAATCATCACAAACTTAGTGGCTTAAAATGATATAAATTTGTGTCTCACAGTTTCCATGTGGCTGGAGTCTGGGTAAAGCTTAGCTGGATCCTCTGCTCATGGTCTCACAAGGCAGAAGTCAAAGTATGATTTGGCCTGCTTTCCTTTCTAGAGCTTGGAATCTTGTTCTGAGTTTACATAGTTGTTAGTAGGATTCAGTTCCTTTCGGTTTTAGGACTGAGGTTCTTGCTTTCTTGATGAAGGTCGGTTGGGGCTACTCTCAGCACACAGAGCCCACCCAGAGTTTCTCTTATAACCTGGCAGCTCACTTCTTGCAGGTCAGCAGGAGAAAAAACCTCACACTGTAGTCCCCTATAGTAGAGTCATATAATATATCGTAATTTGGGGAGTGATTATCCAATTACCTTTGTCATATCTTATTGGCTAGAAGTAAGTCACATTTTCCACCTGCATTCAAGAGCAGGAGTTTATGCAAGGACATGTTCACTGGGGCTCATCTTAGAATTCTGTCCACCACATTGCCTTAGGAGAGGTTGCTCCCCAAACATCTTCTGATAAAGATTGCAATTGTAACACCACAGTGTGTGGAATAGCTCCCAGATTATTGCTGATCCTTCTGTGAAGAGGCACCCACAAAGCCACTGTACAAGTAAGGGAGGCCCACGGAGTTCAGAAGGGGAGGAGTGAGGTGCGAGAGAAAGATTCTTCTGGAAACATGCATATTCAAAATACCAGGGGTGCTAGAATGAAAACTGCTAGATGGAAATCCAAAAGCCTTGAGTGTGGCTGAAAGGAAAGTGTCATCCTCAGTATTTTCCTTAAATGCCAAGGCACTTCATCAGAGAGTTTCCAGTGATTATTTTTTCCTGGGTCTTACCAAATTAGTTTGAGTAAGTGTATGACAATAAATCTAATCTCTGGAAAACTAATTGTACGTAGTGATGATGACTTCTGTGAACAGTGCTCCAGGGAAGAACTTGTTTCCTTTTGTGGAGGCAGATTTTAATAGGGCAGTCACATTATGCTAGGCTACTTCACATAAGAACTGTATTTATTCTTCCCAGGGAGATAATGCTATTTCCACTTTCTATTGTAGAAAACGAGACCCAGCGAAATAAATAATTCGCTCCATCTAGGTCGTGGTTGCCTTAAGAGCTGGGACTATGCCTTGGTCACGTCTGTATATCCAGTGCCTTCAGATCATAGAAATCAATCCTATCTATCAGTGGATCAGTGGGTATCACACAGCTGCTAAATGGCATTGTCAGGATTCAATCCCCAGTTCCTCTAACTTCAAGGTCCAAACCATTCTACTACTGTGGCACCCTCTTCATCAAAGTTAGGGATTCTCCCTTTTTTCTTGGGTCTCTATCAAATGATCCCAGGTGTTCATTTTTGTGTGTTATTCATCAGTAGGATTGTTTTTAGTGTTTCAGATGAGGAGTCATGCATCAGCAAATGATTACAGAGTGCACCCCAAAGGGAATTTTCTGGGGCATATAGTAGGGAAGGAAGAGTAGAAGGGCAGGAATGGGACAAGGGTGTTATGAGTAAGACATTAGCCTGGGGTACAAGATATAAGGAGGCTCCAAAAAACTCAGTAATCCTGATAAATAATATTTTAGTGCAAGATTTTTAAAAAATCAAAATGAATGCAGAGACATTTGTGATGAATAAAATACCTAAATTTTAAATAAAGGCAGGATCTGACCCTACATTTACCGGACTAGTCTCACTTGCTTCACCCTTATTGCTCTCTTGAGGGAGGAGAAGGAAGGGGAGAGAGAAGCAGCAAAAATAGGGTCAGACAGAAGGAGAGCAGAGAAAGGAAACTGTCATGCTCCCATCTCCCCAGCCTTCTAAGAACTGGAATGGGGGAGAAGAAAATGACCTCTGGTCCACAGAGATCAGATTCCAGAGAAGTGACTGCAATCTCTGCAAAAAGTGCTAAAGCAGAAGCTTACCCAGGAAGCCACCATATCCATGGTTTCACACGTCAGGAGACTGTGCCCTAGTCTGGACTTGGGCACTGACTTACCGCGATTTGGGTCCAGTGCCTTTCTCCCCTCTGGGCCTCAATTAACCCATTAGTAAGGTGGGAGTCTGGAGACAGATGTTTTCTGAGGTCCCTCCCAGCTCAGACATTCTGGAAGGCTAGACTGTGGAGTAGCAGTACCTTGGGAGGATACTCTGTCTCTTGTTCTATGTGAAAGGGCAGAAGTACAGAGAAAGCTTTCCAATGGGTCAAATATGAACATCTGCTGTCTATTGACCTTCCTTGGCTCCTTCCTCTTTTGTTTGGCAGTCAGTGGGTCGCAAGAAGAGGCCAGCAATCATTCCTACTGGTCCCCAAATGTCAGGCCACAAGGAGGGTTGATTGAAGTATTTATCTTCTTGTGACTCAGAGCTGATGATGTAATACTTTCAGCTACCTCGTAACTGGGTTTATGTTTAAGATAATGGCTGCTGCATAAGGATCCTTACGGGTGAATAATAGTTGTGAGGCTGCATGCAGAGAGGTTGTCTCCAGCACACAGCTGGCTGGTTTCAAGTTCTGTCTCTGCCCCTTACAGATGCGCTGGTCAGGGCACAGCCAGGATGAGAGCATGCAGTTTACTTTGACTAATGGAGAGAACTTGCAAATGATTGTTAACAGGGAATAAAGAGGTTAACTAGGTGACTGAAAGGGTAAGAAGCGAACTCTAAGGTATCACAGAAGTAGCAACTGCTGGATGTATCTACTGCCCCCAGGTCTGAGGGGAGGAAGGTTTTAGGTGATTAAATCATTGAACCATAACATAGGGCCCCTTAGAGCTAAAACACAGACTTCTGAGAAGAAGGCCAGCTGGCTGGTGAGCTTTGGGGGGTGCATAGTAGAGCTCGTCCTACAAGTGGTAGACAAACTGCAAAGTGGATTTAGCTGTAGCAATAGGAAAACATGGCTTCTGCCAGGGGAACAGGTGTTCTAGGGGACTCCCAGTGGACAGGAAGTGAAACAAGTGGCAAACAGGAAACAGCAGGTCCCTCGGCCTTGCAGAGGCTTATGGGAATCTGGGTGGCAAAGTAGACACGTGCTTTGCAGAGCCCCAGCCTCAGCATCACAAGGCAGAGAACAGAAGGGAGGTTTGGAGCTGAGAGTCAACAACTTCACAACTGGCACACTAGCTACTTAACCTTGGGCAAATCAGCTGACCTTTCTGTGCATCTGTTTGCTCATCTGTAAAACAGGAATAATAATGGAATCCTCTGCATAGCCTTGCTACAAAAATTAGATTAGGTAATCCCACAAAAGCGCTTACAACAGTCCCTGCAAAAAAATATGTGCTCAGTAAAATTTATCCAGCGTTATTATACAAAGGGAAGAGGTGAGGACAAATATTCTGTCCTGCCCCAGGCACTAGATTGGGATTTTCCATATATTTTGTAGCTTAATATCCAGTGACCGAGACGTGAGTGCCATTTTCCTGATGTTTCCGCGTGAGGAGATTTGACAAGTTTACTGAAGGCACGCAGGTAGAAGGATTTTGCCGAGCAAGACTTCACGTCGAGATGTGTTCCACTCCAAGGACTGTACTGTTCTCATGGCAACGTGCTGCTTCCCCTGGAACAGGAGACACAAGGCAATTCTTATTCTTATTTCACCTCCCGCTTATGAAAAGCTAAGCTAGGCCTTACTCTTTCTAAACCCCAGATCAGCCACCTGTAAAATGAGAATAAAACACTTATTTGTGACACCTGATCAAACTTTATAAAAAAGAGAAAAACTGATCTCAATAGACACCAGGTCCAGCAAGATAAGATATTTAGGGGAGAACACAAAGTCCTATAGGGTAACCCTACAAATGACAGCGCTGTGCAAAGTATGTAAAAACCACAGGACTTGGGGAAAAAGGGGAGAGGTCACAACGCTCAAAAACATCAATGACACGCGCTCACAAAGATAAGCACCTGATAAAAATGGTACAGAGTCGTGACACGTTCAGTGGTGAAGATACACATACACGCCACAATAAACATGACATTTTTCCTTGGAGAAGGCTCGAAGTTTGCTGACTGGCCGTGGTTGTCAGAGGGGGCAGCGGATGAGCTACAGTGAAGTAGAGGAAAGAGGGTGATCAGAAACTGGACAGCAGATTCTCATACCAGACGTGGCTGGGTGTCATTACATATTTGGCCTTCCTCAGTAGCTGGGAGAGGTGTGAAGCCTGTGTATTTTGCGTAATCCTATGAAGCTTGGTCGGCTGAATGCTATTTCCAAGTGATGAAGTCATGCATACACAAACACAGAAACACGTGACGCTCAGGTTATCCCCTAACGTATCCATCATGCCGGAACGAATTCACATTTTCAAAACAAGTGTTTTGAAACGGACCGTTTTTAAATCCAAGCACTTAGCCAGCACTAAGATGGAAGGGACCTGGGTTAGCAGCCATGTGGATGAGGACGTCTCTTGAGTAGGCGATCAGTGCCCTGTGAAAGCAGTGTGCTGGGTAAATGAAAACCCAGTTTGCATTAAGAAATGATAGAGTAGGACAGCAGTAGCAATAATACTAAAGTAGCTATTCCATGTTTAATCTGTGCTATGATGCTGGGTGCCCTGCTTATGTCATCTCATGGTATCTTGTTGATTCCCCGAGCAGTGCTGTGAGGTAGGGTTTTGCAGAAGAAGAAATTGCAGTTCATAGTATTTTTTCTTTTTTTGCGGTATGCGGGCCTCTCACTGCCGTGGCCTCTCCCCTTGCAGAAAACAGGCTCCGGACGCGCAGGCTCAGCGGCCATGGCTCACGGGCCCAGCCACTCCGTGCGTGGCATGTGGGATCGTCCCGGACCGGAGCATGAACCCGTGTTCCCTGCATCGGCAGGCGGACTCTCAACCACTGCGCCACCAGGGAAGCCCTGTAGTGCATAGGTTTTAAATCACTTGTCCTTAGTGTGGGCAGTCTGGGATTTGAATTTCGTCCCCTGACTCTGAAGATGCTTCAGCAGACACTGGACAGCCATGTTTTATGGAGGAGATACAGGTATTTAGAGAAAGTCTGCTTACATGTGCTCATGCGGTTAAAAATAATAACAATTATCACATGTAAAAGCATCTTGGAAAATTTAGAACATTCTTCACAAACGATGCAATGCTTTTATTTTTAAATGGGTTATCATAACACTTTATATTTCTTTTTACAATGCTGTCTTATATAGCATCTTAGTTGAATCTCATAGCAACTTGGTGAAAATCAAGCAGATATTCTATCCCCATTTCACAGACAGGGATCTGGGTGGGCAAGATTATGTTAATTTATTCAACACACAATTAGAATCTCTTCTGTGCCAGGCAGAGCCAGCACCATCCCCAGAGAAGATGCTGGTCTACTGAGATGACAGACCGTGGAACACATTTCCTGTAAGCACGTGGGTATCATTGTCGCCATTAATCCTGAGACCAGGATTTAAGGCAGTGGATTCCTGGTCCAAAGTAATTTCCACTGAATGATGCCGCTGCCTGTATTGTCTGGTGAGAGAACCTGTATCTTCCCTGCTCTACTGAGTGTAAGTTCATCTTAAACGCTAAGTCTTCTCTAAATGACTAACCAGGCCAGACTCTCTTGAGCAGAATGATACCACTTGGACTGGGACACAGCATGGTCTCTATCTAGATACCCTGGACTAGAATAAGAAGCAATGCCTTTTGAACTATGCATTTATTCTGCAGAAGTTCTCCATGCCCTCCACCCCCAGCCTCTCAGATGTGCCCCCATCTTCTTTGTAGGTGCAGAGCCTCCTCTTTGCCCCATGCTGTGCAATAGTTGTTGTTGGACCGCCCGCCTATCTTCCTCACTAACCCAGAGCTTCCAGGGAGCAGAAACAGGCTATGTTCATCTTAGGACCATAAGCTCCAGCCCTGTGCTTACACACAAGACGTGCCCATGTCAGCTCCCTGAGGACAGGGACCTTGTCCCAAGGCCTGTGGCATCTAGGCCAGTCC
Source organism: Phocoena sinus (assembly GCF_008692025.1). NCBI lineage: Eukaryota > Metazoa > Chordata > Mammalia > Artiodactyla > Phocoenidae > Phocoena > Phocoena sinus. The sequence continues at coordinate 8,927,014 of NC_045775.1, forward strand.
CTGGCAGCATGGAGGTACACATTAATATTTGTTAACTGACTGTATGTTCCTTTTCATTAAATCAAATAATTAAATAAATATCTGTACAAAATTCTGTGGTCAATGAAAAACAATCCAGGAACTTTTAATGACATGAGGAGATGTTCAGAGTACAATGCTGAGTGAAACAAAAAAAATGAAGCTATAAATATGCAAATTCGATATCACTCCCATTATGTTTAAGAAGCGACCTCTGGGGCTTCCCTGGTGGCGCAGTGGTTGAGAGTCCGCCCGCCGATGCAGGGGACACGGGTTCGTGCCCTGGTCCGGGAAGATCCCACATGCCGCGGAGCGGCTGGGCCCGTGAGCCGTGGCCGCTGAACCTGCGAGTCCGGAGCCTGCGCTCCACAACGGGTGAGGTCACAACAGTGAGAGGCCCAGGTACCGCAAAAAAAAAAAAAAGTGACCTCTGGTTTACAATGGCTGTTCCTGGGTTCTGAGACTTGGGGTGACTTTTATTCTCAGCATTATACCTTTAGGTCATGTTTTCCCAAATTATCTAAAATAAATCTGCCTTATTTGAAAAGTTAAATCACTTTAAGAACACATAATTCCACGGAATGCTTTCGCTGGTGTGTTTATTCATTTGGGCGCTTTTAGGGATAGGATGACTGCTGATAAGGGAAAATAGAGCAAAATTGTTTTCCTTTCTTGGCTTTAAGAAGTCCAAACTTTCTTTCAGTTCAATGACTCTGGGAATTCTCACAGTTAAGTGGTGGCCACCACAGCGGGCAGTGCCCTGAGAGAGAGCATCTTTATTTCTGGTTGCTATGACAGAGGTGAGAAAGGATCTGGGAACACTAGGGCCTTACAGCCTTGTTTTATTTTGCTTTGTTTATTCTAATTGTGTGGGTTTGTTTCAGTGCCTGGAGGTGGTACAAAATTAAAATACATTAGCATTGACTAAACCAAGGGTGATTTCCAGTATTTTTTTTTAGGGTCTCTGAGTGTTCTATGGAAAAATTGTTGAAAACATTAGTCCCCTACATTTATTTTTATTTCATCACCGTATATGCCACTTCAAAAAGAAAAAGAAAATTACTGTCATGAATATAGTCCTTTTCACAATGACGTAATCATTCCATATTAAAAAAACCAGGGGTCAACATAATATCCCACATAGGCCAAATCTGGCCCACAGCTTGTTTTTATATGGCCTGTGAGTTAAGAATGTCTTTTACATTTTTAAATGATTTGAAAACAAATAGAAAGAAGAATAATGTTTCATGATGTGGGAAATCTATGAAATTCAAATTTCAGTGTTCATAAATACAATTTTATTGGAATGCAACCACACCCATCCGTCAGTATATTGTCTATCGTGGCTCTTTATCAGCAAAGTAGAGTAGGGTGGTTGTGATAGAGACCAAATGGCCTGCAGGCCTGAAATATCGGCTCAGGCAGCCCTTTACAGAAACCATTTGCTGACTCCGGTATCAGACCTGTGTCAGTACTGAAAGGAAACTTGGAATGACTTCAACCCCTATAAAGATGAAAGGAGATCAGATTCAAAAAGAGACTCAGAATTTTGGTGTGGGTCTTTTTTTTTTGCAGTTCTATATGTTAACTCACACCAAAATTCTATTTTCTTTTTCTTTTCTTTTTTTCCTTTTTATTATTATTATTATTTTTTTTGCTGTACGCGGGCCTCTCACTGTTGTGGCCTCTCCGGTGGCGGAGCACAGGCTCCGGACGCGCAGGCTCAGCGGCCATGGCTCACGGGCGCAGCCGCTGCGCGGCATGTGGGATCTTCCCGGATCGGGGCACGAACCCGTGTCTCCTGCATCGGCAGGCGGACTCTCAACCACTGTGCCACCAGGGAAGCCCCTATTTTCTTTTTAATTGAAGTATAGTTGATTTACAAGGTTGTGTTAGTTTCAGGTGTACAGCAAAGTGATTCAGATATAGATAGATAGATAGATATTCTTGTTCAGATTCTTTTCCCTTATAGGTTATTATAAAATATTGAGTAGAGTTTGCTGCGCTCTACAGTAGGTCCTTGTTGGTTATTTTATACACAGTACTATGTATCTGTTAATCCCAAACTATTAATTTATCTTCTCCCACTCCCAACTGCCCCGTTATCCCCTTTGGTAACCATAAGTTTGTTTTCTATGTCTGTGAGTCTATGTCTGTTTTGTAAATAAGTTCATTTATATCATTTTTTAAGATTCCACATGTAAGTGATTTCATATGACATTTGTCTTTATCTGAGAAAAAGACTCAGAATTTTGAGCTGGAAGAAATCCGGTAAACATACAGAGTCCCATGGAGACGTGGTTCAGGCCTTCCCCCTCTGTCGTCTGAAGGCTCCAGCAGCCTCTGAACCCGCCCCTGCCTCTCACCTTGACCCCCACGCTGCACACCCGCCATCTAAGCCACCCTCCCACCCCCCTCCACAACTGTGCCGCATTTACCTTCACAAAGGGAAAATGTGATCACACCACTCTCCTGCTTAAAGCCCTCCCAGGGTTCCCAATAACCCATGATAAGTCTTCACTCTGCCTTGAGGAGTCCTGGAGGAACGTGTAAGGTACAGAAATGGTACAAGAGGGTGTGTTGAGTGGGCAGATATAAGGATCCTCCTCTCTGCGTCTTCACTTCAACCAGAAAAGCTCTACGTTTGCCTTATTTATATATTGTATTTTATTTGAAGAAAGGATTCTGTTTTTAAACAATAGCTTGCAAACCACTAATAGATAAAGTTGAAGCCTCTGGCAATGTCCTCTGTGATGTGGTGTGGTAGACTGTTGGTGCTCACCAAATGTGTCGTGTGCTCTCTTCCGTTTCCCAGTCTCCCCTGCAGGGAATGGGGTTATGTGACAAATTCTTGACAATGACCTGTGAGTAGAAGTGACTCCTGTCATTCCTGGGCTGAGATAACTAGAATCGTCTCCTCCATCTCTTTTTTTCTCTCCCTTGGTGACCTGGCAGGCAGGCCACTGGTTCAGGATGCTGTAGCTAAAAGATGGCAGAGCGTGCATCAACCTAGGTCCCTGAATGATCACCTGGAAGATTATCCTTCCCTCTGACCTACTTGAGACATGTAAATTAAATGAAAAGTGAACTTTTACAGTGGAAAACCTCTGGAATTTTGAGCTCTACTTATTAGTAGAGAATAACATTCCTATCCTGACAAAGGCATCTGGCCTTTGTACATACATCGCTTGCAGTTGGTTGGTTTGTTGATGTATTGGTTGGCGGATTAATTGATTCACTCATTCATTCAACACCAGATATACATGAGTAGCCTAACACGTATTATGTCAAGTGCTAGGGATACAAATATGTATCAGCTATAGAGCAAGGTTTCACGACCCAAGCCCCAACCCCTTATAGACCCTGAATCTCAGTCATTCTGAACCGTTTGTATATGCCTGAACTCACCAAAACGTTACATATGTCTGTGCCCTCTCCTGCAATACTTCTCTTGCTTATGGATTGAAAACTCCCAGGATCTGAACAACTGATACCATCACCTGGCTAAAACATACTATAATATTTCCTGTTGTTCGGCCATCTGTTAAATCATTATCGAATAAAGGAAGCGTAAAGTCTAGCTGGGTCTACTTGGCCTAAGTCAGTTTGGCCAGTGGGTCATGTGATCTAAGGAAGAAGGAAAACTTCTGCTGTTTGTTGCAATGCCTTCGTTTCGTGATGCTCGACATCGAGACATTGAGAAACACGTATGGAGTCCTTCTACCTATGATGACGGGCATGCTCTACGTTGACTACGTCAGGCCTGGCAGCCACCAGCCACACGTGGCTATTGAGCAGTGAAGATGGGGCTGATGTGATTAAGGAACTGAATTTTTAACTTTAATCACTTTTAAACAGCTACACACGGCTACTTGCCACTTCTTAAACCTACTTCACTCTAGAAAATATTTAGATCTGCTTCTCCAAATTGTTTTTGTCACTATAGCCTATATATAATATTAAAAAAACAAACTGTAAACACATTCGGAAATAACCAAAGAGAGGTTTCTGCCAGTTCGATGCTGTCTTCATTGTCTTTACCAATGCTTCCTTCAGGCTCCTTTTGGTCCTCCTCTCAGTTAGATATCTCTCTGGCCTCTAACCCAGGCCACTAGACCAAAATACAAGGTTGCCAGAGTCCAGAGGTCCCCTCAGGGGCTGAGACCTCACTCTGAGGCCATCTTGCAGAACAGCAAAGGGAGAAATTCAGTAGTAACATTAAAAACGTTCCAATAAAGATATTTTAAAAAGATGTATGCATTCTATCACCAATAACAAAAATAATATTAGAAGCCCAGTATATGGCAGGCAGTACTATTCTAGGCATTCGGGGTACAGCAGTGGACGAATCAGAAAAAGATTCCTGACCTTCTCAAACTTACATTTTAGTAGAGAGACCCAGTCAATAAAGGGAAATAAATAGAATACACAGGTAGCAGTAGAAGTACTATTTGGAGAGAAATGGAGCAGGATAAGGAAGGGAGAGACAGTGGTATTTGAGCAAAGATTGAAAAAAGGTGAAAGAGACGTCTGAGTGCCTGGGGGAGGAGCGTTCTAGGTATAACTTCTAATTCTCTGAAAAGCAGTATAATGTGCTTGGGACCCAGGAGAAGGGCAGGCACAGGGCCCAGCAAACATCGGGGAAGGTCTGAACTAGAGACAGGGGCGTTGGCCCCCGGAGGACTTGGATGGGCGTAGGGTGCCTCCGTGAACTGAGCTGGAAGTTTGGATCTTTCTAGGTTGAGGGCACTTTTATATTGAATGACTTTAACGTTTCCCCATTTATCTCCTAGAAAAGAGTACAGTGGGGTAAAACAAACACATACCACCCTCCTGGTTACCAAGAGTCAAGGCTTCTAGTCAACCCCTCCCCTCTAAGTATGGGGGGAACAATCTAAATATTATTTCCTCATGGATCCTCACGTGATAGCGCTGAATGATTTCTAAGTGTGCCATCCACCTCTAACAATCTCTGACTCCCAGGAATGTTAGGCACATACAAAGTATATTAGTTTTCGAGGGTAACAAAGTGCCGCAGGTTGGATGGCTTAAACAACAGAGATTTATTGTTTCAGTTGTGGGCGTGGAAGTCCCAGATGAAGATGTCGGTGGGGCAGGTCCCTTCCGAGGGCTCTGAGGGACAATCTGTTCCATGCCTCTCCCCTACCTTCTGGTGGTTTGCTGACAGTCTCCGGTGTTCCCCAGCTGGTTAGAAACATCACCCCAAACTCTGCCTTCATTGTCACATGGTGTTCTCCTTGTGGACGTGTCTGTGTCAACATTTCCTTTTTTTTTAGGACACAGTCATGGCAGATGCAGGCCCACTACTTCAGTATGACCTCATCCTAACTCATTACACCTGCAAAGACTCTATTTCCAAATAAGTCCACGTTCTGTGGTACTAGGGATTGGTACTTCAACATATGAATTTGGGGGGAGTGCAAATTGACCTATAACACAAGATTAAGACTGTGAAACTGAAAGGCTGTTCCCGGCTAGACCTGATCCTTATTCTTCGTGCAGATGTGAGCAACTCGACAGGTTTTTCCCCAAAAGACACTTCTCTCTATACCAATGGGTGGTCATGACAAGAATGACTTATGGAACAGCTTCAAAAATCATGCTGACATGAAAGACACGGATATTATAATGATTTTTAATGTAAAAGAGAAAAAAAAATCTTATTTGGATCTCTTTTCTTCTAGAAATGGATGTCTATTTTCAAAATATTTCACTGGCAGCTTCAGCAGAAGCGATCTATCGCCCGCAAAGGGGGAGCTGAGCCAACAAATGCATGCGGATATCAATACAAGCCTGGAGTTATACATAAGCAGAGGGAGAGCTGACGGGATGCTGGGCAGCCTTCCACCCAGGCGCTCTCTTATAAAAGGCAGTGTTCTGTTTCCCTTACAAAATACGAAGGGGTTGTGTTTGATATTCATAGAAGCTGGGGCAAAAGAAATCTCTAGTCTATTCTGAGAGTAACTTGCCGTTGACGTGGATCCAGCTAGAGAAATCACAATTCTCTAGTTTTCAGAACCAATCAAGGTAATGTGCTCTTACCCTAAAGTAGGTAATCTTGTATTTTACTTCTATTTATAGATCATTAAACAGAAGCCCTAAGTGAATTATTCAAGGTCATGCAGCTTTTCAGTGGCAGAGCTGGGATTAGAAATCATTACTTCAGAGGGTTGTAAAATTCATATTCTTTCCATTACCTGCACTGGTTCCAGACATGAAAACTGGCTTTGAAATCGAAAAGCCAAGAGGGGGAAAACAGACACTCTACGATCAATGCATTTCTAAATAAGAAAGGCACAAAAAAAACAACTCAAAAACTTCTTAAAGACATAAAGATTAAAAAAAAAATCCACCTGTGTGAAAGTTTGATTATAGGATTAAGAATACCAAAGGGCATTTGACGGTTTACTAAGTGTTTTCACACTTAACATCTCATTTAATCCTCAGAAGTTTACTGGGTGTTTACTTGGTTTTACAATGAGGAAATCGAGGCCCAAGATAGTAAAGGATGAAATTAACATGTCCCTGACAGGATGTAGCTTAGCAGAACTCAAACCTGTATTTAAAGCAAAAACAAATATTAATTCACCTAATCTAGTTTTATCCCTTACCATTTGTTTGCTTTGATCTTGGCCCTTTAATGAAGCAGGCAGGCCAATGAAAGCAGTTTCTAGGGATCTATCATGGCCCCTCTCTGTGCTGTCGACCCTCTATTGACCCCTCCTCACCGTTGTTTTAGGATTCTGCTACTGGTGCCACTGCGACCTCTCCTGGGATTTGCCTCGCAGGGAGAGGTGTGCAGGGTGCAGGACATGGGGGTGGGAGCTGGAGAACCCTCTTGCCTGGCTTCGCTGCCTTGCTGCATTTTTGTCCAACCCCTTAGCTTTGGTTAAGAGTCAATCTCTCTCCCCCTCTAGCCCTGAGCGGCTCACACCAGCTGGCCTGGCGCTGAGTGAGAACAGGGGCATGGCTGGGTGGCCAGGAGGCCCAATGCTCACACTTTTCTCTCCCTCGCCACGCTCAACACAGACAATGTCTTCCCTCAGGGCTCAGATCCACACTGCAAAATGCCCATAGACACTACTCAAACCAAGGAGGCAGAAGGAGGAGGAAGGACCCCCCTGTGCTATGCAGCTACTTCCCACTGGCTATCTATCTTATGTTTGGTAGTGTATATATGTCTGTGCCACTCTCTCACTTTGTCCCAGCTTACCCTTCCCCCTCCCCATATCCTTTGTGCATCCTGGTCCTTCAGAGGGTCCCCTCTAGGGCTGGCCTTGATTTACATCTCTATACAACACCTGTGTGTCCGTGCTTCTGTTTCTTCCTTGAGCTTGTGGACACTTGGAGGGCAGGACCGTGCATCCCTTTCATGTTTGGATGTTCAGCATCTAACACGAACAGACATTTGGGGATTTGTTCCAAAGTAAATGAGTGGGTGGATTCTGTGATATGGCCTGTTGAGCATGTGCTATTAGAAATGTTTTGAACTGGAAAGCAAGGTGAAACGGAGAGAGCTGGTGAAGTGCACAGAGAAATATACTAGAAGTCAGGATATGGGGGTTGTCGTTTGAGGTCTGGAGGACCTATGGGGTAAATCCATCTTAGAATTTACTAGCAGGGAAAAAAAATCTCTCTCTCTCCCAAGAACCAGTTATTTATTTATTTTTTTAAGATAATAAAAATCATTACATCCATCCTATTTCTTTTGTAGTTTGGCCTTATAAAGTATGGCGTTAAAATTAACATAGCAAGTTAGTCCATTTTAGGGCATAAGAGTGAGAAGAGAATTTACCTTCCCAGTCCCCCTCAGGGTTTTTATGAGCATATATACATTATAAGGATCCTTAAAAAGAAAAATATATAGAGAGATCCTTATATACATTATATGCCTTATATACATTATAAGTATACTTTATATATATATGTGTGTGTGTGTGTGTGTGTATATATATATATATATATATATATATATACTTCCAAAAAAACTTATACTTCTATATAAATATAAGAGCTACACTTTTTTTGGAAGTAGAACTAATAATTTCTAATAACCTTCTGCCTATGAAAGCTAATTCAAATTCTCAGTAGGAAAATAATTTTAAATCAACCATTTGAGTTTTAATCACACCTGAATGCCTTCGGGATGATTTTGGAATAATTCATAGACTATTTGACAGGTATTTCATTAATCTGAGCTCTTTTCCACCAGGGTTTTAGACTCACAAGCTCAGGGCTGGAAGGCCTGTCTCTAGCAGTCATAACATCTCCCAGCATCCCCCTGATGCCAGGACATGCCCTGCTTCCTGGAGCTTCCTGTCTATAAGTATTGGAAAGCTTATACCTTAGACTGAGCCATTCTTTCTATTTCTTCAGGTTACTCGTCTGCATCTGGTGTTGACACATAGCACCATACAGAGTATTCTTTTATGTCTACTGCGTGGCTGCCTTTATGGGTCTATCTGGGTTTATTACAGCGAGATTTAACCTATGCAGAAGTGTCACCCTTATATGAGATGATTTTGAGTTCTTTCTACACTTTTTTGCACTCCCCAAATGTATTTCAGTTTGTCTGTATGTTTGGGCACTGCAATTACTGTTTATTTTTATTCCATGTTTTTCCAAGTTAGCTAATTATAGACTCACAGTGTTTTTGAGTGAGACTCGTAGTGGGAAAAACTTATGATAGCATCCATAAATTATATGGATGGAGAGGAGACTGAGGCCCAGGGAAGGAAGGTGACAGGTGAGAGGTCACCGAGCAAGGTAGAGGTAGTGCTGGTCAAAGAGCTGAGAACTCTGCCTTCTCTGTTCCATGCTGTTCCGGTCCCAGTCCGCTCCCTGCAGGGCCTCTGTGAAGGTTACTCTCTCATGCTCCAAAGATCCATGACTGTGTGTAATCAAATAGGCCACCTACTCATTCTGACTTTTATTCACACATATTGCACCCCCTGCCCCAGTCAATACTTAATGAGCACCAGCCCCTGAGTGAGCATCTATTTAGGTACCACCTCACGTAGCTTGACAACAGCATCACTGATTCAATATCTCTTCCCACTTTACTAACAAGGAAACTGGAGATTTGGGAGAAAAAGGAGCATTCCTCAAATCACACGGTTAGTAAATAGCACATCCGTGATGCACAGCCAGGTCTGCCTTCTGCTCAAGGCGCTGCAGGTTCAACGTCGGGGGTCATGGCCTCTTCCCACATGAAGTACAGCTCCTGGTTTTACACCTTGGGTTTTTGATATTTAAATGCTGAAGTAATACATTAGAATTAGGTGAGACATCTGGATCTGTGATACAAGAAGTCAGACAGCGGTCCTCCTTCGAGGACGATGGTGACTGGCAGGGAGCACTGGGTGTGAAGCACATGGCTGTGTTCACCTTGTGAAAATTCATTGAGCTGCTAGGACTTGCATATTTTTCAGCATTTATTTACACTTTAATTTTTCAAATTAAAGTAAGAATTTTAAAGATGTATCTGTCTGGATTCTCAGCATTCGGTCCCCTCTTTTACTCTTTCTACCTCTATGGACGATGGGTACATTCAAAGGTATCCCTCACTGTACATCTCCCAAGTGGGGTTTACTAACCACCCCTTTCCCATCCAATCATGCCTCATTCCTGGCCTGATGGAAGCAACTGTGCCCCTTCTCCATGAACTCCCCACCCTCCCACCCGGCCATCCCATCCCAGGCCCCCTCATGTCCACATTCTTTCCTCTCCAGGCCTCTCCTGCTTCCTTTCCTGTGTCTCGTCTCCCATCCCTTCAGCCTCACAGATGGACAGGCTCCTCGCTGCCACGTGGTGCCCTGAGCTTCCTTTAGAGGCTCATCCCACATAGTCATTTCGAGTCAAGCGCACGCTGGGGACAGGGCTCACCGCAGAGGGCTAGCTCAGACCCAAGCCTGGTCTTCCTGCCCTGCTGCAGGCCCTTGCTGCTTGGACCTGCAGGTACCAATGCCCCCCAGTTTCTGCCCAGTCCCGCCCTCATGACTGAGTCAGTCCTGGCCTGGTCAGGAAATGTCAGGACCATGGAAGCTTTCGATTCTAACATTCTATCAAATCACTAGACTTCTCTGTGTTTGCTTCCTTATGTCCAAAGTGTCAGTTTCAATACTTGCTTTACATGCACCTTCAGGAATGCAGTGAGTATCAAACTAGATTTTAAAGACAGCAGTGATAACAATGGCAACAAAACTTTAGGCACAGGTCCACTGTTTAAGTGACTGAGCTCCGGACTCGTCAGGTCCATCCTGCCTTGGTGGTAGAGAGCTGGGGCCTAACTTGTCTCTATCCTCAGGGAATTCACAGTTTCAGGAAAAAGGAAAACCAAAAAACAGACATGTAAACAATCAGCTCTGCAAAATGCCTGTTTGAATAACGCTTTGCAGCTAAACCCATTTCATTGCCTAGGCTCTATTGCATCTAGTTTTATAACAACCCTGCTGGGTAAATGTTAATACTTCTCTCTGAGCAGAGAAAACTGAGTCCCAGCAGAAGGAAATCTTTCACCTGGAGTCAGGATTTGAATCCAGGAGTTTTTGCTTTTCGTTTGTTTGGTTTTGTTTTCACTTCTAAAGCCTAGTTTTTAATCTCTTTTTGACCCAGCACCATAAATGGCTGTTTTTCCATCCGGTGAACTCAAATCGATGATAACACAACATTTCTAAGAGTACGTCACCATTGTCTGTGACATTTCCTTCCAAGCTGTGACACCATTTTGTAAGCTTTGATGCTGGTGGGTCGTTCTCCAATGAAGACTATTTGCTTCACTAATATCAAAATAATGCCTTACTTCTCGAGTTCTCTGCCTTTTTGTGCACTCACATGGCTTTTTGCTTTAATGCTGAATCGTAACACAATCTCTTTGATGATTTTTTTTTTTTTTTAAGAAATCTGCTTTTTTTCCAGTTAGCCTGTGAGGTTGTTTCAAAAACTGGTCTCACCTGTGCATACTTGGCATCTAGGGAGCTGAAAGAAAAGAGCAGGCAGCTAGTATTTATTAGGGGTTACCCGTTGTCGCATAGATTGTTTAGTTGGATCATCACAACAGCCCAAGTGTGAACAACTCTTCGTCCGTCTTACAGAGTCATTTTTAAAAGGGGCTTCCTTGGTGGCGCAGTGGTTGAGAGTCCGCCTGCCGATGCAGGGGACACGGGTTCGTGCCCCGGTCCGGGAAGATCCCACATGCCGCGGAGCGGCTGGGCCCGTGAGCCATGGCCGCTGAGCCTGCGCGTCCGGAGCCTGTGCTCCGCAACGGGAGAGGCCACAACAGTGAGAGGCCCGCGTACACCAAAAAAAAAAAAAAAAAAAAAAAAGGCCTAGTGGTGCTCCTAGCATACTTTAAGGCATGCTATAAGATGCTGGCAATAAATGCCTGCTTGTGAAATGAATGAATAAGTAGAGATTAAATAACTTGGTCAGTCAGCTAGTTGATATCGAACAAAAACTGATCCTTGGCTCACCTGACTCAAAGCCAATGATTTTGGCACCACGCTGGTCTGGCAATCAATGGGTCTGGCAACCAGTGGGAGCCAAAAATGTTTACTGAGTTGGAAAGTTGAAGGAAAAAGGAGGGAGTGAAAGAGGAAAGGAAGGAAGAAGGAAGGAAGGAAGGACAGGGAGGAAAAAAATAGGGAGAGAAGAAAAACACAGAAAGAGAGGATGAAAACAAGGCAGGAATCTGTCAGCAATGGCTAAACATTAAGTAACTGGGTTGGAAAGATACTGTTTTTACAAAGCCAATGCTGGCTTTCTTCCAGATTTTACTAGTTTTACAGTGATCCCAGAAAGTTCTCTAAACATCAGGTTTTGAAAACACGAAACAGCTCTACAACCGCCATTTGTTTTCAGGGTCTTGACCAACAGAGGATTAATGAGTAATACAGCTGCTCACGGTGAGCTGAGGAAATCAATACCCAAGAATGCATCACACTGGTTGGCTATGTGAGAGTAAACCCCTCCCCCAGGATTTTATATGAGGTATGCATACACTTAAATTGATAACTTATTAAGAAATTAAGTGATGAGACTCCAGGACATAATTCAGCCAACACACTAAATACTTAGACTCAAGCATTAACCCCACAGAACAGGTGGGAATGCTTCATTCAAGAGGAAAAGCATTTTAACCAAGATCCAGTATAATGGGGGAAGGGAGAAGAGAGACTATTATCAGAGGCAAACATTTTCTTTCTCATTAATCTCCTTATTCAATAATTCTTCTTGTCCTTTCAGTTCTGATTGAAGTTCTAATTCGGGTCAGAAAGTTCTTGATATGAAAAAATTGTGATAGTGAGAATATTGGAATACAGATCAGGAGAGCCGGGTTCTAGGATGGGTCTTGCTACTGACACAGACTCTCTCCTTGACCAAACTCCAGCCAGGCTCCTCCAAGCCCTCTGCTGGGCTCAACCTCTAGATCTCAGCCTTGGCCTATACAGACTTGAACAAACACTGACACAGTTTCTGAAGGCTCAAGGCTGCATCTGTAGGTAGACGCCAGCTCCCCTTAAAGTGCTTGCCTGAGAAATCTCAAACCTCTGGAAGAATTGACTGTGTGTTCCAGCCGCAACTTGAGGTTAGGATCCCTGACCCTCAGCCTCTTGGAGGGAAGAGCCTAACTTCTATGAGCACCAGTTAGCAGACCCAGATGTGTTTCACATGGAACAGTGTGCCTCTTCCTTTTTTGTGATTTTTCCCTTTCCTGACTCTACTGAGCCCCTCTGAACTCCACTTGCTTGCCCCTCATTCTGCCTTTAAAACTCCCAGACCCCTCTGTACAAATGGAGGTCATGTTCAGTTCACACTGGAGTCTTTTTGCTATTGCAGTAATATACTACTGGTTACAACCTGTCCTTGTGACTTTACGTAGACTCTGGCTTTGTACGTAGACTCTGGCTTTGTTTATCTTTGACACTACCCACTTGCGACATGACTTTGGATGAAATGCTTCATTCCTCTGGGTCCCCTCAAGATGGAGGATGTTAAACACTGAAAGATTCAGGAACACTGCTAAATAGGTCATGCCCTTCTGCAGCCTCAGTGTCTGTGGGTGGTAATGCATCGCCAAGGAGAACTTTCTATACTCCCAGAAATAACATTTTGTTTTTAAATAACAGGTTTTAATTGAACCATACCGTAATACAGATTCCTCATAGAAACTTTGGAAAACATGGAAAAAAAATGTGGAAGAGAAGGAAAGATAATCCCATCATGCAGAGATAACTGTTATTAATATTTGGATGTATTGTGTTCAGTATTTTTTATGCACACAGAGTTATAAACATATTACGGAGATGTATATATTTAACTTTTTTTTTACTTCTTACTTTGAACAAGCTCCCATGTCATTAGTCTTTGAAAAATCTGATTTTTAGTAAGTGATTAGGAAGAAGTCCATCAAATGGATTGACCATAACTAATGTGAATATTTTTCCATTGTTGGTCTTTTCAGTTTTTTTGATTACTTTCTTTTTTAAAAATGGCTGCTCTGAGCAACTGCAAACACGGATATATGCATATTATTATGCTTTTGCAAATAATACATTCGAAGGCTTAAATGACTAGTTTAAAGGCCTAGGACCAATTTTAACTTGTCCTGCAGAAAGATTGCAGCAATTTCCCACGTCAGAATATTGTAAGATGGTTCGTGCTCACTAACATCAAATCACATGTAATAACAGCAGCAAAACTCCACAGCACATTCTCTTTATCCCCTAGGAGCAAAGTTTATGTTACCAATGTGTTCATAATCATTTCTTTGATTGCTAGTAAGATTAACATTTTTATTTCATATTTACTTCTGATAAATGGAATATTGCCTGCCGTATCAGTAAACAAAGGATGTCACAGCCATCGGTGATTGCAGCCCTCCAGCGTGAGCTACGGAGCCCTGAAGAAACACAGGGAGGAAAGAATACCTGCCATCTAGCAGCCATCAGACTGCAACCACTACCTACGGTGAGCCCTGAGGCAACTCAGGATATGAAAACACAGGATACTGGCCCCAGATAGCTGAGGTACGTATCAAAGGAATGATGTCAGTGAGCCCGACTCTTGCATCTTCTCATACATAGAAAAGTGGTAAATTCCTTAACTCGGGATATCTGGTTTTCTTTAATTAACAATAATCTTTTGACGTTCAGACTACCTGCCCTTTGTTGCAAAATTTCTGTATAACCTAGCTCCCCCCTCACCGCCTCAACTTTTAGGTTGTGAATAATTTTTTAGTCTACACTTTCCACATGCAAATCTTCTCTTGTAAGCTGCCTTCTGTACTCTTCTCACACTTTTTTGGGGGGCGGGGAGAGGGTGTTCATTTTTCCATATAGATCTAAAGTCTTTAAATGATAAGGATATAAAACAACGCTATGTTTGCTATGGATTTTTTGGACCATATTTTATTTTTATTGTTAAGGTGTTTTGTTTATAATATCTAAGGAAATCTATTTTTAGGACAGAAGTCAAGCTCCCTGAAACCATGGAAATATATCACTTCCCACCAGAAATACATTCTTTTGGTATTAGCACAGAGCTTTTAAAACAATAAACATGGGATTCACATCCCAACTGTCCCTCTTAATTTTTTTCAACGAAGCCCAATTCTCAGCCCACAAGAACAGAAAAACCTAAAATTTCCATTATTTTAATGCTGTAGTTATTTTTTTAAACCATGAGAAGTATCCAAAAGAGAGTGCAAAAGTCACTTTAAAAATGATTTTTCCAGTTCTTCCATCTTGTAGTAGTCACCGTGAAGTCAGAATATTTCTTTCGTGAGGGAATATCACTATTCCAGAAGAGTCTAACAGGATGTAACTGCAGGAATGGAATCTTTCCCAAAATTGGCAAAAATAAGAGATGAAAGCCTTTGGCTGAAACACATGAAGCAAGTACATTCAAAAGTGTGATCTCAGAACTTCAACCTTTTAGCATCACTGGTTTTCTTTATTAGCCCTGTCTCGTTTCAAGGTTTTAGGAATATAAGTCTATTTATGGATTTCCCCCTTCTTGTCGGTATCCTGAATAACTGTGTGTCTTCCTCCCCTTATGCAGGCCATCGAGCTGCTTCTGTGCCTTTCAGCCTGGACCTCCTCAAGCACCCGTCCTCATGTTCTTTACTGTTCATAATTTTAAACTTGAATTACAACCTAACCATCTCCTGCACACAGCATATCTGGCCCTGATCCTTTCTATAGCTGATCTAGTGTCTTTTTTTTTTTTTTTGAAGAGGCAGAAGTGTCTTTCCTTCCTATAAAAGAGAAAATAAAAGTCACATGTTAACATCCCACTAAGATAAAACTACTGCTAACTTTCTTGCGCCTTCCCCTCCAGTCTGTGCTTACGTATAAATATTACACACGCTACTGCTTCTCACTTTTTATTTAAAATTATGTCATCATTTCCCCAAACTGTAATTCTTAGTGGCTATAGGGTAGTTAATTCAATGATTTCTCAATAGATAGTAATTTAAGATGATTTTCAGTTTCCCTACTTTCGGTAATGTTTGTTGAACAATGGAGTTTGGACTACACTCCAGTTACTTTCTTAGGGCAAATTCCTAGAAGGAGGGAAATTGTGTGAAAAAATATGTGAATATATAAGCCTCTTGTCATGCATATTAGAAACAGTGCAAAAGAAAGGTAAACATTATATATATATAATGTTTATATAATATATATAGAAATATTATATATATATATATACACACACACACACACGCAGGCAGACAGCACTTTTTTTCACTGACACCTTCCAAAGGCTTTCACATTTTTCACTGACACCCTCCAAATATCATCACATTGGTCACATATATGTTATATTTTATGTATATATATATATATATATATAGAGAGAGAGAGAGAGAGAGAGAGAGAGAGTGTGTGTTTTAGTATGTAGCCACATTATGGCTTATGTTCTTTAGGGTGTGTATCAGTATTCCCAATTTTTAAAAGGAATAATCATTACCTAATTTCATACAATAGGAATTAAAAGAGCAAACACAAAGGGAAAGCTTGAACATGGTTTCTAATACGGATGTCAAGAGACTCCAAATCGAGAATTACTCTCAATGAGAGTTTCTACCCCCTGATTTCCAGGGCTTTGTGCTCTTAGAAGTATCAGGATTACCCCCAGTCTGAAAACCAAGGAAGAGAAACATCTCTCTTTAGCTGATGGGCAAGGAGAGTCTGGATGGGTGGGCTGATAGGGGAGCTGATAGACGTCTGAGTGATAAGATGCAGTGTGTGGAGAGAGATTACGGGAGGTGCTATCTGCTTGTTAAGGAAGGTCAAGGGCTGGCAGGCACTGTAGGGGGCGAGCATAATCAGGATAAAAACTGTTTTTGCCGTTGACTGGAAGAACTCTTAATCTCAGATCTTCTTAGGTTTCCAAATAGAGCTTTCCTGCAAGCACTGACTATGACCTTCATGTAGAAGGTACAAGGAATTGGTGAATTTCCTTGTGTAAAATATGCAACTCTTGTCAAACTAGTCCCAACCTATCATTTCAATTTTTTTGTAAATTAGGGTACAGTTGCTTTACAATGTTGTGTTAGTTTCTGCTGTACAATGAAGTGCATCAGCTATATTTATACATATACCCCCCTCTTCTTGAGCCTCCCTCCTCCCACCCCCATCCCACCCATCTAGGTCATCACAGAGCTCAGAGATGAGCTCCCTGTGCTATACAGCAGGTTCCCACTAGCTGTTTTACACGTGGTAGTGTATATATGTCACTCTTATCTCCCAATTTATCCCACCCTCCCCTTCCCCCACTGTGTCCACACATCTGTTCTCTATGTCTGTGTCTCTATTCCTGCCCTGCAAATAGGTTCATCTGTTGCATTTTTCTAGATTCCACAAATATACGTTAATATACGGTATTTGTTTTTCTCTTCCTGATTTACTTCACTCTGTATGACAGTCTCTAGGTCCATACACATCTCTACAAATAACCCAATTTCGTTCCTTTTTATGACTGAGTAATATTCCATTGTATATATGTACTACATCTTCTTTATCCATTCATCTGTTGATTCACATTTAGGTTGCTTCCACATCCTGACTATTGTAAATAGAGCTGCAATGAACATTGGGGTGCATGTGTCTTTTTAATTACAATTTTCTCAGGGTAAATGCCCAGGAGTATGATTGCTGGCCTTGCTTCTGTCTCCCATCAAAGACCTCTAGTCTGCTCTGCATTTGCTGGAAGTGTCAATCATTCAAGTTCATGTGTCTATGCTTTTGTTTAATGCTATGTTTTCTGCCTAGAAAGTCCTTCTTCTATTGACTGTCTAGAATCCCTACCTTTACTTCTAAACTCCCAAATCACTTTCCTTCTTACTAACTCCACAGAAATAATTGCTCCCTTTAACATCTTCTGATGGTGCCAGGTATTTACTTCAGCCAGAGCAGCTCTCTCATTGCAACACTGTCTGTCCTTTGTACTAGTCTGCGGACTCTTTGAGGAAAGGTTCTCTGTGTATCTTATAATGATCCTTACAATTCCAGGGCCAAGATTAAGACCCCAACAGCATGAAAAGAAATACATATTTATTGAAGGAAGGAAGGAGAATAAATGAAAGGATCATGTTATGGGTTGAATGTCTATGTCCCCCTCAAATTTATATGTTGAAGCCCTAATCTCCAGTGTGATGGTATTTGGAGGTGGAGCCTTTGGAAGGTGTCAATGAAAAAAATGTTATCAGTAAACAAAGGATGTTGCAGCCATCCAGCCATCACATTTCAGCCGCCCAGAAGGTGAACTTTGAGGGAACTCAGGATAGAAACAGGATGCCTGTCATCAAACCATCAGATACTGCAGCCAACCCCCAAGAGTGAACCCTGAAGAGTCTCAGGATGAGAAAGCACAGAATACTGGCCCAAGATAGCTGAGGTGCATATCAAAGGAATGATTTCAATGAGCCCAGAATTTTGCATCTTCCCATACGTGGAAAAGCGCGAAATTCATTAACTTGAGATGTCTGGTTTTCTTTAATTAACAGTAGTCTTTTGATGTTCCTACTACCTGGTCTTTCGTGGCCAAAACTCCTATCTATATATCCTGGTTCCTCTCTTACTTCTTCAGAGCAGTCCCTCAGAGCTATCTGAGAAGCTGCGTCCTGGGCTTAAGTCCTCAGTTTTGTCTGCCAATAAAATGTAATTCTCAACTTTTAGGTTGTGCTTTTTCTTTTTTTTTCAGTTGACAAGGGTAATTAGGTTCAGATATGGTCATGAAGGTAGGACCCCCCATGATGGGCTTACTTTCCTTATGAGAAGAGGAAAAGAGAGCAGAGTTCTCTCTCTCTCTTTTTCTCTCTTTCTCCCCACCGCACTGCCCAATGTGAAAACACAGAAAGAAGGAAGATGTCTGAAAGCAGGAAGAGGGCTCTCAACAGGCACTGAATCTGTCAGCACCTTGATCTAGGACTTCCTATCCTCCAGAACTGTGAGAAATCAATGTCTGTTGTTTAAGCCACCCACTCTCTGGTATCTTGTTATAGCAGCCTGAGCAGACAAACGAACACAGAAGGAAAGAAGTAAGGCAGAGAGAAAGGAAAAAAAGAAATATAATAACATGTTTACTGCGTTGAATTTAAGCTGCTGTCTGTGTTAAAAGTGTAAGTATAAGCATGGTGAATACGGTGTCTAAGACCTGGAGCTGTACAAATGTGTGAAAAATCTCTTAACTGAAGATCAATTTAACTCTCTGGAACCTGGCCAAGAATCTGAAGGAAGCGGAAAGGACCTATGAATAGCACGCAAGCACGTATGAAAGCTGTGCACAAAAGCCCATGCCTGGGAGAGGTTCCCCTGCTGTTCACCACCTCACTAGGAGTGGCTCTTTCTGCTTTATTTATTTCCTTGTTTACTGCCCTGACAAGTCAAGATACAGTGTGTTTCCAAGAGCATATATATTTCATTTCTTAAACATGAAATGTTATCTGAATCGTTTACATCAAGAGGGGATACCATTTCATTTAGGAAATGGCACTCTAATTCCCAGAAGTGTTAGTAGATGAAGCTAGATTAAAATTCAAATTTAGTGCTTTTCAATAACACACCATTTCAGGGGTGTCAGTCTTTCAAATGCCATCTGCAAGACTCTAGAACAATGGGATGTTTATGACGCTCCCATCCCCAAGTGATTGTGAAGTGGCCATTTATCTTCATGAACAGTCAATGGAAAATGTCATATTTGTAGATGATGCAAAGGAACTTCATTCAACAAAGCCACTTCGGATGGAAAATAGGTATCTAGTCAGAGGTCCATACAGATGCCTGAGGACCACACAGCTCCGGAGTTGTACTGAGGGTTATCTCACCCATGGGATCATCCCTTCATCTTTCAAGAGTGCAATTGTTCTAATCACCCACTTAGCAAAAGTGACTATAAAGCAAAATCTCTATCAAGGAGATGAAATTACTGGGAAATAAGTGGAGAGTTCTAGGAGTTCAAAAGTTGGCCTGTTCAAAGTTGTTTTTCTTTACCTTTAATTTTATTCATTTATGTTTTGAATATAATGGCAACAGAGTACAAAACTCCTTCCCATCTGTCTTCCCCAGTCTCTCAGTTTTTAGTCCTCTACTGTTATCTATGGCTTATGTGTCTTTTCAGAGGTGTTTTGCTCTAATACAAGGAATGCACGTATATATGTATGTATAAGTGTGTGTGTTTGCCTGTGTGTGTGCATAATGTGATATCTGTTATACTTGCATAATATATTTATCTACGTAGTATATTTGCCATGCACACAGAGCTATGATTATTTTCTCTTCTTCTATGTAAATGGTCGATGTCACACACACGTTTCTTCAACTTGCCTTTTCACTTAATTGAATACTTCTGAGAACAGTCCATATCAGTGTATAATAAGCTTATTCTTTGCTATGAATGCAGAGCATTTCAGCGTATACAATATTCATTTTACTAGTCCGATAGTGAGGTACATTTGGGCCATTTCTAATCTCTTATTGTAAGCGATGCTTCAGTGAATAATCCTAAATGTGCTTCACTGTGTACGTAGGCTGATTTAGCTTAGCTGTAAAGTAAATTTCCAGAGTAGATATTGCTGAATCAAAGCCTAGATGCATCTGTAATTTTCTTTTCTGAGATTCTTTTTATTTTATTTATTTTTTGACTAGGTAACACATGTGTGTACACATAATTCTAAAGGAACAAAAGCATAAATAGTGAAGATAAATCTTGCTCGTATATTTTTTCCTTAGAAACCAGTTCTTCTTCTTTTTAAAAAGATATTTGCCTCTGGTATATGTTTGTTTCCAGTGACAGGCAGTGCATGTTTAAGTAAGTGTGAGTATGTACACATACATATATACTTACATGTACATACATGTGTATACCTGCATATATATATGCGTGTATATATGTATATATATGTATGTATGTATTCCTCTGTGTGTGTGATTTCAATGTTTTAATATATGAGGTCTGCAAGCTCTTAGCAGGATACTGGTTAATAGATTGGCACCAAGCATCAGTTTAACCACTCACCTTTGGGACTCACTTCCTTATTGTCTCATCTTTTAGGCTCAGTCATATCTGGTGATACGTAGGCTGGTGATAGTCTGAAATATGGGCAGTCTCACCTGTGTTTGGTGGAATAATGACTTGATAACATATATCAAAGTTTAAAATGCACTTAACTTTTGGTTAAGCAATACCACTACTAGGAAATTTACCTAACATCAATACTTGCAGATATTCACCAAGATCTGTGCAGAAGAATATTCATTGCAACACTATTTTCAAAAGTAAACAGCAAACAAACAAACAGAACCTGGAAAGTTGAGGTGTTTATCAATATCGGCCTGCTTAAATAAATTAGAGTTCATCCTGGAATACTCTGAATTTTTTTTTTTAATGAACTGTTAATATAGTCATTCCAAAATCTCTCCCAAGAAAGGCAAGTCAAAGAACAGTGCGTCTAGCAGGAACACAAGTAACTTTCAAGGGTAGTGACCTTTGAGGAGAGGAAATGGGTAGGATAAGGCTTTTGCTTTTCCTTTGGAACTTTCTGTACTGTAAATACATATTCTTATATCTGCACATATCTATAATTTTTAAAATATGTCAACAGACATCAAAGATAATATAACTTAGAGGGGACCTAATGAGCCATTTTTGCTTTTGCTTTAACTTCCCCATATTAGGATGTACATTTATTTAAAAAACAAACTTATGGTTACCGAAAGGGAAAGGGGGGGATAAATTAGGAGTTTAGGATTAGCAGATACAAACTAATGTATGTAAAATAGATGAACAACAAGGTCCTACTGTATAGCACAGGGACTATATTCAATATCCTGTAATAAACCATAATGGAAAAGAATATGAGAAAGAATATATATATATATATATATATATATATGTATAACTGTATCTGTACACCAGAAACTAACACAACATTGTAAATCAACTATACTTCTGTTTTGAAAAGATGTACATTTAAAATGAAAATGAAAAAATCATAAGTGTGGAGAACATAAGAGCTCCCAGATCTTAGAGATGCAGTATGGTTTTTAACCAAACAGTGGCTTTCTGTAGCTTTCCTTGGAAAGACTGCATCAGAGCCACATTGGAAGCTACATAAAAATACAGATTTCAGGACTCAGCCCCTGAAGATTCTGATCCAGTAAGGCTCAGGTGGAACTCAGACTATGAGAAAAAAACAAACAACAGTAACAACACAACTGTGATGTGCAGCTTCCGGTGGGAACCACTTCCCTCCTCAAATGCTGTGGCCCCATTCAATCACCGAGTCACATTCAGATCTGGAGTTGGGATGCCCCGTGACCATATTTTATCATAGTTATCCAATTCGTTTTTATTACCTTGGTATATTTGAGGGATAGTGCAGTGTACTAGAAAAGATGTGGGCTTTGAAGCCAGAATAAACTGTGTTTGAATTTTGGCTCTAAGAGGCACTCACTGAATAACACTAAGAAGTGATCTCACCTCTCGGAGCTGTTATACTCACCCAACAAGGCGAGTGTGAGAACTGGAGCTACTGCATGTGAAACATGGAACAAAGTCCATGGGTTACAGGAGAGCTCAGGAAGTGATAGCTGTTGTTATTTACAGAGGTAGACACAACACCACTTATTCATCTTTTCATTATTTTAAGTGCTAGCAAGTAATAGGTGTAGACAGTGAAATCAGCTGTGTTTCAAATGCACTAAATGGGAGAACACTAGAGAAATGGTACTTTAGGGACAGAGCAGGGACCCTTAGGCAGTTCTGCTCTTTTATAATGGCTTCAGAAAGCTACCTGTTGGGACTTTTAGAAGACCCGTAATTACATTCACCTCGAACACAGTGTGACTTCATCCTAGATTCCAGCAGCAAACACAGCCCCGGGGAGTGGGGATTGGTGATCAAACACAGCATCCAGAAATCAGAGAGGAAAAGTTATACTGAACGTCATTTTGCTTACCTCCTGCCCAGATACTGGGTTCCATGGAGCACATTTTAGAAACCTCACTTTTAACTACTCCAAGGAATACGTCACGATAGTGAATATAGCACATTAGACAGAGAGGGCCCTCAGGGATCACCCACTTATTACTCATTCAGTAATTTATGCATCCAGCATATATAGCTCAGGCTGCCAATGACTTAGCATCTACCAGGAGCCGGTATGGTACTAGTCGCCTCACATCTATAATCTCTGATCCTTCAGCCACCCATCAAGAGAGGTGTTGTTGCTTCCATTTTACATTCAAAGAACTACGGTTCATAGAGTCTAAGCAACCTGCCTGGGATGACGTCATTCACAAGTGTTGGGGAGCTTGTGTTGGAAGCCAGGTGCATCTGGGTGCAAAACACATAAACTCTCGCCACACCCCATTAAGGGCACTATATACCAAAGGGATGTGCACTTTCTGTGCCCACTGACTAGTACAGTGACTTGGCAAGGGACCCCGGCTTGGGAAGAATGAGTGACATCTCAGGAGAGGTCATCCTTCCAGAGCTGCCACTTGAAAGCTGTGTGACTTGGAGCAGCCCCTCAGTTGAGCCACCTTGGCCTTTAGAGTTTCAAAGGAAAGCGAACACACGCCATTCCCTATGCAATGGAAGCCAAAAGGTTCTTGGGAGCCTGGGGGAGGGGCTTGCATTCTTCCTGGTCCCTTTTTGCTCTGATGCATTCCTCTCAAGTAAAGTTAAGGGTAATCTTACTATTTCATGTTGCTGTTCCTTCCATGGCACGTTGTCTCAGAGGAAAAATACACCTGTTTTTCCTTCTAAGTGATTCCCCTCGAAAGAGCATGTGCATCAGATCTTATTTGAATGTGGCATAGAGTTGACAATATTTTCTGTCCCCCTGCTTCCTTATTAGAATGATTTGCCTTCCCACCCTCTGTCCTCAGCTCCTGGTTCCTGGCCTACATCTGAATCTACACATACCTGGTCCCTAACACACTCTCCTTCAGCACCATGAAGTCCCCTAAATGGGAAGATTCAGGGAGACCCCATCCTCTTCCTTGCAGCAAGAAAGACGGAGTGGTGAAGGCTGAGAGGGAGGCACGGATCAGCTCTCAGAGGGCCTCAGACTCTAAGCTAAGGCATCCAAGCTTTACCTAAAATAGCACAGAGCCGTTGGAAGGCTCTCACATAGTAGACAGCCTTCAGCAGCTTTAGAAAGTTCACTGTAGCTGTTAGAACCTGGATAGAGACGGTCTTACAACAATGCTGAAATGACATTATAACTGATATCTTATCCCTTTGAAACTGTCTGTGGAGCCTTCCTGGGTACAAAAGCCTTTCTGTGTCCCCTGTTTCTTGTTTGTAGGAAAAAGGCTTTCAGTCTCCTGAACCTTCCCTGAGTTCCAAAGAGCATATTCAGATAGTTCCTGATTAGAGTGAAGGAATGCAGAAACGAAGGAAAGGCATCAAGACACGGTAGTGCAGGGATGGGACAGGGTTCTGGCTCCTCCTGTGGGGATGCGCAGAACAATCTGATATAGATCTCAGAGTTCTTCTACAGGAACAAAGAGCCCCACTGGCTGGAGGATGGTAACTTCAGGCTAAGCCCAAGCACATGAACCGCAGACTGGATGGAACCAGAAGGCTGGTGTTTGAGATTCCCAGACCACCACCCTGTTACCTCCTCACTGACCAATCAGAAGAAAGTCACAATCCCTGCAGCCCTCACCCCAAATTTTGCCTATTAAAAAAAAAAAAACTCTTCCCCCCAAACTACGGGGGAGTTGGAGCTTTTTGATCATGAGCTGCCCATTCTCCTTGCTCGGCCCTTGCAATTCATCTTTCTCTGCTCCAAACTCCAGAGTTTCGGTTTGTTTACCCTCACCGTGGGGTGGACACAGGAACTTAGGATCAACCACAGCTTCATATCTCTGCAAACTAGGAGCACATGGTGCCTTGCAGTTACTATTAAACTGCAAGAAGACCCTTCAAGTATTGCATAGACCATCAACCAAATGATAGTGTCAAATGCACAGCTGGGTTTGGGTTCAAGTTCCAGGTGGGATGGAGCTGTCCACGGTGAGCTTTCCTAAGCACTCCGCTTAGGAAATGTACTGTGGACTCTCATGAAGTGGGCTCATGCTGTAGTTGGAAATCAGAGTTCTGATCTGCACATCTCTGCCTTCATTGCAACCCCAGTTCCTTTCCTCAGCAGCCTCCACTGTGCCCCACCACCCCCACTTCTCTCGCAGTCTTGGACCCTTCAGTCCGTCTCGCCTAGGCCTCTGCAGACCCAACAGCAGGCCCCTGTCTCCAGGTTTAACAAGGAAAGCCCATCAGGAAGGCTGGGGCCAAAGTTTTGCGGAGGCTCTGGGCCAAATGGCTTACCCAGAAATTCAACCAGCACAGCCCTCTATCCCCTGGGAGCTGCAAAATGCAAACAGCTCTGGTAAACGAGGGAGAGCAATTTCCCAAGCAGGAGACAGGAGCCTTTAACGAGCTGAAGTGAGCCTTCCCTGGTCCTCCATGGTCCTCCAGTCTGGGTAATTAGATTGCCGGCTGTAAGGAACTCTTTGATGGCTCAGAGACAGCAGAAGGGTTGAGGCTCAGAGGGCGGCAGTGGGATGGATATGACAGTAATGAATAAGCCATAGGCTGGGAGCTCAGGCATTTGGGATGTTTTCTCTTCCTTTTCACCTTCTTCCTCTTCTTTCTTCCTCCAAGTCATGTCTCAAAGCCTACTACTGGCACAGTTTGAGATTTTTCAAAGAAGGAACAGTAAAATGAAGCATGCAAATTTCCCTGGAGGAAGATGGGATAAACCCCCTCAATTATGTCATTCATTCATGCATTCTTTTTTTTTCATTGACCCATGCTATAGTTTGGGATGTAGAGATATGACCTTAACATTTAAGAAAGAGAAGAAATTCAAGTATGTAAAGAATTACCAAATAGTTAGCAAAGTGACCCCAAAGAATTTGCAGATCGAGTGAAATAGGCAATGAGAGTAATAGGAAAAGGTAGATGGAAGAGAGGAACATTTGATTGGGTTTTAAACAATAGATTATTTTTTTACATTAAAACACAAGCAAAAATAGCAAGGTAAGTGATAACTATAAAGGATAGAAAGGACATTTCAGAAAACCGGAATGATATAAGCAAAGGTTAGATGTTTGGGAAAATACTGCAGACAAGGAATTACTAGTGGTTCATAATGCTGGAGATGTGAGTGCTGACCTGAAGGCCACCAGAAGCTGAGACCAGGGGCTGTCTCCATGTTCTCAGTGTTGTCAATGGGGCATGGGAGGTATGGCCCCTTTACTCCTAGATCTGGCCACCATCTAAGGCTGGAGCTACTCGTGTGATTTTCAGAGAAGGGATCTGTTATGGACTAAATGTTTATATTCCTCCCTTAAACTCATATTTCTGCAGTCTTAACCCCCAGTGTGGCTGTATTTGGAGATGGGGTCTCTAAGGAAATGAATAAGGCTGGCTGAAGTCATAAGAATGGGACCCTGATCCAATGGGACTAGTGCCCTATATGTCCTATAAGAAGAGACACCAGATAACTTGCTCTCACCCTATCTCCATGTGCAACACCAAGGAAAGGCCACTTGAGAACCTGGCAAGAACATGGTTGTCTTCAAGCTGGAAAGATGTTCCTCACCAGAAGCCCAGCAGGTTGGAACCTGGATATGGAACTTCCAGCCACCTTGAGAATGGTGAGAAAATAAATTCCTGTTGTTTAAGCCACCCAGGCTATGGGATTTCGTTATGACAACCCAAGCAGGCTAAAATAGAGTCCCAGGAGCCTAGGGGATTGCCTTTGGTTTTGTCCCAACCTTTGTTCATGGGAGCACCCTTCAAGGGAAAATCATCTCCTTCTGTCTAAGATGGACCAGACTCTGAATACTGTGTTATTGTTCCCTGGCACTACCTGCCTTTCTTTTAAGTTGACTGCACATCCCCATCCTTTGCCATGAGATTCCTGTTGGAAGAGAATTCCTGTCTTTCTTTATGTCAGCCCTGTTCAGGTGACACAGTCTGGTTAACGGATTATGAGAGGAAACAATGTTTCCTTTGTGTCTGAGCAGAAGCTTTAGGAGTCATGCATGGTTCTAACATCCCTCATCACCCTCTGCCATGAGAAGAGCATGTTCGATGCAGGAGCTGCTTCATTAGCCCAGATCTCCAAATAAAGAAGATACACAGACCCAAGTCACGGCTGCTGTGGCCAACACGATGACTGCTGCCAATATAAAATGTGGGAGACACATGAACCTTTATCGGTGTTGAAGTTCTTCTTACAGTGTAGCAGAGAGAACACTGAGAACCCTCCCACCTCCTACTATTAGCACCAAACTGTCCATGGTCCCAACGATACACATCACACAGTTTCATGTTACTTTCTTTGTCTTCACATTTATTCTCTCACTCACCCTCTTTTCCCCTCTTTCACCAGAAAGGGCTTTTTCTTAACTTTCAATACTCAGCTCAGGTGTCAGTTCCATGAGTTGATCTTCTCCAGGGCTGTAGATGGAGCGCATTGCTGACAGCTCTCATCTCCTGTGCATGGCTGCATCCCTGCATCCACCGAGGGGAACTGAAAGACTCTGCCTCTGCATCTCTCCCCAACTAGACTTTAGAGGGCAGGGATCTTGTCTAATTCATGACCCTCCACAATATCCGGCTAAGGGCTGACACATAGAGTGGTTTAAAGATTAGCTATCTCCATGCCTCAGATGTTTCCATCCCTGAAATCTTTGCCCTGGTGGATCCAGCCTGTTCAGAAACTTATCGAACTCAAGGGTTCAGCTCTACATGGATGGAGAAAGAATGGCTGTGCCCAACATCATCACAGGAAGATCAGGGAGCAGATCCATAAACAGAAAGGAGGCAATCACAATCTCAAGGCTATGTATCAAAGTCATGAACAACTGCCTCATTGGCAAGAACATGGGAAGGTCCTTGACTGCACAGATACTGCCATGTCCTCAGCTCAGCAGGGCTGACTGAGACACTTTCTAGGTGCTTGTGTGGTGGCTAAGAGGAATAAGGGAAGAAAATGAGGACCAACTGGGCAAGTATGTGGTTCCTCCAGCCCATAGACCTCCTCGCTTCCATATTGGGAGCATGGACACACACATGCATACCTGTGTGTGCACACACCATACCCTCCCACACACATGCATACACACACATATGTACACACACGTGCACACATATATGCACACACGTGTACATTTGTCACAAACCAGAAGGTTAACATTGACCGGGGAGAGAGGAAATAATCAAAAATTGCCATATCAAAACCAGCAGAGGTTGAGAAAATGTTGTGCCGACACACAATAGAGACTCAGCAAAGAGCGCTGTATATTCGGGATCTGATTTTAATTCATAATAATAATGAGATCCACAAAACAAGGCTATTTTAAAATAAATTGGATTGAAAGTTATGTTTTAAAAATACTTGAGTGTTTTCCCTGTGTTGGTTGCTATGCTGGAGAATGAGAACACAGAGCTTAAATGACATAGTTACTGTCTTCAAGTGCCTCTGAGTCTAGTGAGAGAGACAATCCTCAAAACAAATAATTCCAACATTTGTTAGAACTGCTGTCATCGATGTTTCTGAAGGAAACAATAGAGATACAAAGGGAGCCATCAATTTGAACTTGATAGACCAGGAAAGTTGGGGAAGAGATAATAAGAGGTGTGAGCTCTGAAAGATGAGTTAGTGCTCAATGGAGGATGTCAACACACACACACACACACACACACACACACACCCCTACACACACACACAGGCTGATTTGTGACATAATATACAGAGACTGTATTTGTAATGAATAAAAGTATCTCTAAATAAATGAATTTCTCTGGGGATGCAGAGAGATTATGCCAGAGAACATATCTGATATGTAGCACTTGATTCAATATAATTGATTCATTAAACAAACAATATTCGCTGACATTTTCTGATTTCACACTCCTTATCCAATTTAATTTTCTCCTACGCATGGTATCAGTGGACAAGAAGAGCTTCACTGTAACCCCATAGAACATGAATCATCTATTCGTCTTTCAGCTTGATTCAACTTAGGAGACATTGTAGTTTAATGGAAAAAGAAATGGACTTGATATTTGAAACACTTGGGTCTCTGTCCTTTCCTGATTGTGTTTCACTGGGCAGTTACCTCAGTTGCCCATTTGTGAGTTGGGAAGAAAGGTAATATTATAAAATAAGTTACCGGCCACATGATAGGCAGTCGATACGATGGCATGAGTGACTTTGACCTTCCATATTAATAAAGCCTGCTAGGAATTGAATGACTTTTACTGTTGTCAGAAATCAAATCCACAAATTATTTGAAAGTTATGAAGAGTTACTGTTCTTTAAGAACATTCAGAACAGTCTGTCTAGACTTTGACAGTAAATTAATAATAAAATTTGAAGTATTGTATCCCATTTGGGTCTTAACAGCTTAGGATAATGGGTAAGAGCACTGATTTTTAAATACATTTTTGGTTGAATCTTGGATCTAGGGTTTTATAGCTGTATATTCTTGGTAAGTCATTTCACTTTTCTAGGGCTATTGGATCACATATCAAATTAAATATATAATAATAGATGAATAGGTTTATGGGAAGAACAAATTAGTGATTAGCTATTAGTGATTAAGCAGTTACTACATCAGTGTAGTCACCATAATTATATCAATTTTCCCCATCTGTCAGTAAAATGAGGCCCATATGTAAAGCTCACACCTTCATGTAAGCAGTTCTGAACTCCATCCTGGACAAGAGAGTCCTTGTCCAGGACTCCAACCAATTTACCCACAACCTTCCCCAGTGAGCAAGGAGTCTTTACTCCACCATCCACCCATTCTCAAAGGGCCAAAGATCATTCAATTCCTTCCCCAAGTTGCCCAGAACCCCCTTCTAGAACTAGCATAGACTTCTTCTTTGGGTCCACGTGGCTGCAGGTTGATTGTGCCACTGGTGTGCACATCCTTTGACACGAGGGATGGTCAAGAGTTGACTTGGAGGAGAGTGTATTCAGGTCACGTGGGCTAGGGGGCTACATGGTGGGGGGAGAGAAGGAGGCTGGGCTGTGGTGTTGATGGTTCTCCTTAGCCTTCCAGGCCATGGTGAGCTTTTCTCAAGGCAGGAAGTTTGATGTCAAAGAAATGTTATTTTTACTGAACAAATTTTTAGCTTGGTTTATAACTTTTAAATCTAGGTAGAGGGTATGTAGGCCCTCATTTTTAGATATTTCCAAAACCTAACAATATTAGGGGACATTGCTCTTTCCAATGAACTTGGAATATCTGCTGTGGGTCTTTCAATCCTGAGCCCCTTAGCCTTTATACCCTTATATTTCCCAACAGAGGGAGAGGAGAAGGGAGTTCAAGGAAATTATTGGCAGACAGCTAGAAGTATTCCTCAGATATTTTTAGATTACTTAAGTTTCTACAAGAATTGCTAAGATTTTGGTTATCTAAATGTCAAAACGGACCCTGCTAGAATGTCATCTTATCTTCATTATTGTGACTTCTTTATTACATATAGAAACACAACGGATTTAAGAACACTTAGAAATGAAATAAATTTTCTTTTGTGTTATGTAACCTCAAACAAAAATATTTTTAAGAAGAGCCAAAAATTGTATAACATATCTCCTACTTTGATTATCAGATTTAACCTCCAGAACCTATGTATGACATTGTCACTTTCCTGCTCAAAAAAATTTTTGAAGGCTTTCCATGTCAAAAAGGTAAAGTCAAAATCATTGAACCTTCATATAAGACTTCATAACCTGGATTAATTTTCATTCATTTCACACAAAGCTTTAATCAGACCAAACTCTCATCCCCTCCCTAGTCCTGTCGTTTTGCTTCAAGCTGACTTATATTGTATTTGCACATACAAGTCAGTCTTTCTAGCACAAGGATTTTTAATCAGGTGTTCATGGATTTCCAATGGATCTATAGACAGAGAGCTTGTGAACTTGGATAAGAAATTTTTCACTCACACCACTGAAATTTATCATTTCCTTGTATTAGGAATTTAGCCTAATGAATTAGCACAGCAATAGTGTTAGCAATAACTTGTGATTTTGCCACTAACAGAGAGCATAGGTTTTTTTCCCTATCACATTACAGGTGTTGAGGATAGCCAGAAATATTTTTCATGTTAACCACTATTTTGAAAGTATGGTAGTTATTATACCACTGCTAGAGTATTGTGTTTAAAAAGATCTAGTAATTCATTAAGAAAGAGGCAATACATTACAATTTTTAAAATATTTTAAATTTCTATTTCAATATAATATTTTAAAACTATAATTGGTTCTCTTTATAAGTCTATGTATTTGGTTTTATGCATTTAAATATCATATCCAAGGGTGGGGGGAAGGGATAGTTAGGGAGGTTGGGATTGACAGGTATGCACTGCTATATTTAAAATGGATAACCAACAAGGACCTGCTGTATAGCACAGGGAACTCTGCTCAGTATCATGTAACAACCTAAATGGGAAAAGAATTTGAAAAAGGATAGATACTTGTATATGTATAACTGAATTACTTTGCTGTACACATGAAACTATCACCACATTGTTAATCGACTATACTCCAATATAAAATAAAAAGTTAAAAAAATAAAATAAAATACGGCACAAATGAACCTATCTACAAAACATAAACAGACTCGGACATAGAGAGCAGACTTGTGATTGCCAAGGGAGAGGGGGGTGGGGGAGGGAAGGACTGCCAGTGTGGGATTAGCAGATGTAAACTATTCTGTATAGGATGGATAAACAACAAGGTTGTGCTGTATAGCACAGGACACTATATTCAATATCCTGTGATAAACCATAATAGAAAAGAATATAAGAAAAGAATGTCTGTATGTGTACAACTGAGTCACTGTGCTGCACAGCAGAGATGGGCACAGCATTGTAAATCAACTATATACACTTCAATAAAAAAAATTTTAAGTATCATATCATATTTTAATACTTAAAAATCACTAATCTGTGATGGAATTTATAGTTTTTACTAGCCTGTTGAAGAAGACGTCCATGTCATAAAAAGCTTAAGGAAAGCCTGAGCTAGATTTCCCCCTTGTTTGCTCTTAGCCTATTCTTACTCATCCTTTAAAGACCCATTCAAATATGAGCCTTTCTCTGAGTCTTCCTGAACTTTCCATGGCAGACAAAAAACACTCTCTTTCAATCCACAATATCATGGACTTACCTCTACTGTAGACATTTACAATGGGTTTAATGATCTAGTTCCCTGTCTGTCTCCTCAGCTGGTCTGTGGCTTTTTCATCTCAATATTCTCGGTGACTAATATAGTTCCTGGTTATGGAGAATGTGCTCAACTTAATATTTCGTGACTCATCAAAATGAATGAATGGAAAATGTTTGACCATTTGGAAGAAATGATCTGGGTCCATTAACTTTCTGGAGTCAGAAGTGAGGATCAGGTAATTTTGTCAGCCTTTCTGTAGTTGTGACTCAGTGAAAGTGACATTTATTTGAGTATTCCACAAGTCCTTGATCCTCATGATCTGACACATAGCTGAAATGTTACGCGGGATGAAGGACTCAGTCATGTATGTTTTTTGAAGAGCCAGAGGACTGTCCTGTAGAAAAGGGATCCCCTCCATTGTGTGGCTTAGGTTAACACCCACAGCATGTCATAGGGTCTTAGCTACATTGGTGTGCGTGTGGGTTGTTTTGTGTATGAGTGTGTCAGATCCATATTTATATCGATTTTTAGAGAAACATACATACATTACCCAGTATTTTACATACTAACATGTATGTGCATGTGAAAGGAGCAAATTTATATTTAAAGAACAAAA
Source organism: Phocoena sinus (assembly GCF_008692025.1). Taxonomy (NCBI): domain Eukaryota; kingdom Metazoa; phylum Chordata; class Mammalia; order Artiodactyla; family Phocoenidae; genus Phocoena; species Phocoena sinus. The sequence goes on from NC_045775.1 coordinate 8,959,377, forward strand.
TTACAAAGCTTTTTTTTTTTTTTTGGCAGTATGCGGGCCTCTCACTGTTGTGGCCTCTCCCATTGCAGAGCACAGGCTCCGGAAGCACAGGCTCAGCAGCCATGGCTTACGGGCCTAGCCGCTCCATGGCATGTGGGATCTTCCCGGACTGGGGCACAAACCCGTGTCCCCTGCATCGGCAGGCGGACTCTCAACCACTGCGCCACCAGGGAAGCCCTACAAAGCTTTTAAGACATATTAGGTTACATTGAGTTGCAGCACAGTTGAACAACACATGGTATGTGGCTTTAAGTTACACTGTTTTATTTTGATAAGTCATATGTGATGGAGAAACACTTTGTTTTATTATTGAATATTATGGGGTTATTTTAGGGATATGTCTTATTAACCTATTTTAGCCCCCTTATTCAGACAGCCAGCAGAATGCAGAGAAGAGAGGTGACAGATCTAGGTGGCCAAATGATAATAGAAAAGCTTTAGAATTAATATCTGATTTGATCAGACATAACTTGTCATTCCCAGCTGATAAGTAGAGAGAAGCTGCCTGACCTGGAGAGAAGGGAAGGAACATAACATAAGAATGAGGTCAGAGGACTTGGTGGTTACCAAGGAGAGGGTAGACAAAGAATCTTCTAGAAAATAGGACTGAGAACTGACAGTAGAAGAGCAGCGCCTGAGGCCAGGAAGAGGGCTAGGCTATGGTTTTTCCTGGGGAGGAGATGGTGTGAGAAAGAATATCAGACCAAGATAATGAGGCAGAAAGTACTAGGTTAGTTCTACAGAATCCAAGTTTTACAGAATCCACTTACCCAGAGTATCCTGGGAAAATACAAAATCTTTCCCATGGGCCTGAAAGTGTTTCAGACAGGATCCAAGAATCGGCAGACTTCAGGGTCCTCACCAGGTGAGGACAAGGGCATGGCCATGTACGCCAGTGTGGAGAGAAGGCAATGACCAGTGACAAGGAAGATGGGACTCACCATCCACCCCTGTCCCCAGCACTGTCAGTGGCTTAGGACGGTCACCTTATGTGCCCTAGGACTTAGAAAGAGGCCCAGGAAAAGGGGAGGCGAGCCACTAAATAGACCTAGATTATTTCCATTTCCTGGTAGAATGGGGGTTTGCTATGCTTAGTAGGTTCAGGTGTAGAAAGATTAAGTAATGACATTTGTTTTACTCTTGAGTTTTGGAACTTGCTACTTGACAATGTATCTAGAGAGGATATGTTTTTATTCTAATTGTCCTCTTATTTTGCTTCTGGGCATACCTTCCAAAAGCAACTCTTTTAGTGTTATAATATAATTCTCTGTTTGAGTCTGTTTTTTAAAAAAGATCCTTTATCATCTCATTTTTTTCCCATTTACATAGTTTGAATTAAACGATATATGAGATTCCTTTCAATTATAGCTTTCTAGGATCTTGATTCCATAAGTCAGGATTTTATAATCTAAATGTATTATATCTTACATAGAAACCAGGATATTCTAAAGATTCTTATAAACCTCATTCTTTAATTAAATTACTCTTAATTTCAACCAAAAAAAATAGACACACAGCATGTACATACCATTTAAAATAAAATCTTGGAGCAAAATGCAAACTCCATAGCATGGCTTGTATAATTGGGCCACCGTTATCTCTCCATCTCCTCTATTCCTCTCTCCTCACTCACTGGCCTTTCTGTTTTGTAAGCCCTGTGTTAGAGCTCTTGTTAGTACCACTGCCTGGAATGATCATCTCTGAGATCTCAGGACAGATATCACCAGTTCAGTGAGCCCACCAGATCATGCTAATGTATCCACCTGCCACCACTGTCTCTTTTTGACATGTTTCCTCCACGTCCAGGGCTGCCTTGGAGCTGTGTGGTCTGGGCATTACCGATGGCTCCGGCAGGAAGGAGGGAGCTGAATCCACAGATTCTTCCTGAGTGCTAGAGGACCAACATCTTCCTATTAGTAAAAGGAGCTACTGAGTAGACAAGCCTCTCATCACAGAGGGAGGGGTACTTTTCTTCTTGATTTTGTCGACCCAGAGGGGGCAGTTTTTCTGATGCAATGATATCATGAGAGTGGGTACATATTATCAAACATTTTCTTATTTGGCTTGCTTATTTGTCTGCTCATTTTTTACTTATTTATCACCTACTTTCATCCACTAGAATGTAAATTCCACGAGGATAATGACCTGACCGTGTCTCTTTCATCTCTAGAATCCCAGATTTTAGAATATTGCATGGCATATATTAATGGTTCAACAGATATTTATTGGCTTAGTTAATAGGAAACCATCTCTATTCATAATTTAAAACAACATTAAATGGTGTTACATGCTGTGATTTTCCGAAAATTATCCACCGTTCTTATGCCTTCCATGCCTCCCTCAAGTGGACCTAATTCCTATTCCCCCAAATGTCCTGCATGTTTTGAACAACAATCCTTTACTCTTTGACTTGCTCTGAATATAATGCTCTTTCCGCCCCTAGCTATGCTTGAAGAAGTGCTGTCTTTCCTGAATAAATCTTGCATTTTCCAAATAAAGATTTTAGTTGCTTTTTTTTTTTTTTTTTTTTGCCGTACGCGGGCCTCTCACTGTTGTGGCCTCTCCCGTTGCGGAGCACAGGCTCCGGACGCGCAGGCTCAGCGGCCGTGGCTCACGGGCCCAGCCGCTCAGCGGCATGTGGGATCTTCCCGGACCGGGGCACGAACCCGTGCCCCCTGCATCGGCAGGAGGACTCTCAACCACTGCGCCACCAGGGAAGCCTAACTTTTTAGTTTTTGCCCTGAGAAGTCTCCCTCCTTCTCCCATCATTACCAGGAAGGTTGTTCAGTGCATGGGAAATTAGCAAAAAATCTAGCCCATGGTAGGTTCTTGACAAGGGCCTTCTTTTATATCTTGGAATCTTTGATCTACTGCTTTGATTTTTATCACAGTTATTTATTTTACTTTGTCTACTTTTAGCAGAGTGTTTATTTTATTAAAGTATTTTAATCACACATCCTTCTCCCCCCCAATTCTAGAGTCAATTCATAGAGGAAAAGGATGACGTTTTACATCTTGGTATTATCCACAATGCATGTGTTAGAAAATACTGACTCATTTGTTTTTAAGTAAAAGATGCCAGCATCCGAGATGCTTTAGCAGTCCACCTCACAAAGACATTCACACGTGGTGGAAGGGTGCTGGCGATCACCTGTGGGTCCAGCATTAGGGTGGCAAGTAGGTGGAGAAGGATAGTTAGGAGGCAGTTAGATGTAGCAGACACACGTCAGGAAGGAGGGATATGAACAATAGAGTGCACGGCGAGAGAAGTTAGAATAGAATGAGATATAAAAAATAATGTCACCTGCAGAAATTAAAATGCATGCCTACAAAACAACAATACACGAGCATATGAAGACATAACAGAGACAGACAGAAACCAGACTAGAGTTGTTGCTGATAGTGGGGGGTAGGAGGAATGGGAGTGAGGAGTGGCGAGAGAGGAAAATAAATAACTAAATAGAAAAATAAATACACAGATGAAAATAAGAATGGATCTTTACATATATACACGTGTCGATCTTAAGCCAGGAACTGAGAGTCTGGGTTAATTCACGGCTCTGCCTTTGTAATCCCCAAACACAAAGGAATAGTCAAAACAGAGAAACAAACAAAGGCAGCCTCTCCAGGCAGCATCCTCGCTATTTTTTTCTCTCCGACTCAGGCTGGGGGTAGGTGGCAGGGGAGGCGGAGGTGGGGGGGGTACCTATTCTCTGAGCATTTAGTGATCTGCTATTCCCTCTCATCGAGGAGTCTGTCTCATGAAATGTCAATCTTCTCTGTACCTGTTTGTGCAAACTTGGGCAGAAAGTGCCTGTTTTATTTTTCTAGCAACTTGCCAAGCACTAGATATGTATAGTAAGTGTTCAATAAGTATTTGTTAACTATGTTAATTACTGATGGAGAAAAACTAGGTGTCCTGGATATAAGTTGATATAACACATCAATCATAGTCACTTCTTCTTGTTTTGTTCTCCAGATACATAGATAGATAGATGATAGATAGATTTTATGTATTCTAAAAATTTTCTCCATTATATTCAAAACAGCCATTAGAAAACTCCCTTCACTCTGACTTCTTCAAATAAATCATACTTATGTGTCCTCCTTAAGTTTCATTTCAAGGAACTACACTATATCGAGTTCCTTTCCAAATTAACAATGGAATCTAAACGCCATTGTCTAAAGGCAGGTTGGACCTGATATTACAAGTATCAGAAGGATGAACAATGGAAACGTTTCACATACATAAGCACACCCCAAATGTACACATGAACTTGGAGTCCCTTATTTATCTTTTATTTCTCTAACTTGAGACTGTACCAAGCAGGACCACTTGAAAATATTTTTATCCCAAGGCTGTTTCTGCAGATGTCAGGGCAGCCTTGCAACTTTAGTTGGATGCCCTGGCTGTAGAAGATAAGTTATCAAACAATTCAAAGGCAGTTAGGTCTCCTCCTATGTGCTTTTGTCTGCGGTAAATGTATTTGTCTCCACTGTTTAATCTGAAACAACTTATCAGTGAAACAGCAGCCATCAAGTTGGGGCAATGGCTGATGAACAATGGTTTTATAAAAGGGCATGTTGACATTTCTGTTCTGTCCTAACTACACCCCTTAACTACAAGAAACACCTTCTCATATCCCAAAGACCTCTTGATGATGTCTCTCTAAAGCTGCACGTCCTTAGACAAATCAAATATTGCGTTTTACTGCACTCACCAAGACCGAGGATATTATGAAAAAATCAAATAGAAACAGTGCTACCTCTGAACATGATGTTTATTTCAAATGTGCAGGTCCACTGACTGTCCTTCTATATTTAAAGAAGGATGTCTAGCAATTATAATAACTTGACTCAAGAATCAAATATTTAGGGCAGCAAAACCATGTCTATTTCAGGCTGTGCAGCTGACGTACATTCTTAGGCTCTACAGGATAAACACAGTATTTCATTTCAAGTTCCTAAAAAGGGAAATGACCATGAGCAAAATGAAAAGGCTTTGTTTCTGCACATCACACACATTTGCAGCGAGCTGGAGTTTGGGCAGCTGAAGCAGGCCATTAATAAAGGTCTGACACAGCCTGTGACGGAGGGCATTTAAAAGGTTAACAGATTTCAGTCTTTCACAGAGACATGAAGAAGTGTACATCGACAGAATTACTAATACATGAGTCAGGTCTGGTCATTATTATCCTAATGGTTCTTATCAAAAAACAGCAAGAGGCAGGCAAGAAATGGATAATTACAGGATGAGCATATAGGGAGATGGCTTTTTTTTTTTTTCTGTTCAAAAAGCTTTCCATCAACATAATGACCAAAGTATCTGGGAAGCGTTCTGAAGTGCATTAACCAGATAATGTGATTACTAAGTCACTTATTTAATTAGCTTTTTTCACCAAAGAGTTAGTAGAATCCAGACTCCCCATCTCTCTGCCCGACCTACCCCCAAGTGGAAAACTGTCCTCCTTCACTCCCAACAAACACTCATCTTCTTCTATCCAGTTTGGCTGTGCCATTGCTCCAGTGACATTCCCATCACTCCCTCAAAGGAAAATCTGTCTCACCATCCATCTGTCCATCTGCACTTCCATCAACCCAGTTTCCTATATCTTTCCAAACGCGTTTGAGTTGGCTGACAGCAAAAGCATTAAATACAGTAAGATTTTTAAAAATCTACTGAAGGAAAAATGGCAGTAGGAGGAGAGAAAGAGAGAGAGAGAGGGAGAAAGAAAGAATGCTGGCGTATAGTCAGTATGCACAATGGATGTGGCGCGGTAAGGACTGCCAGAGGTGGTCCCCAACTTTTGATTTTTCCTCCTTCGTAGCCAAAGCAAAGAAAAACTACATACATAATCACGTATAGAATTAACCGTGTTCTTAAGGTAAAAGCTAACCCCGTTGCTAAGGGGAAGAACAGCTATTTTTATTTTCTGAGCTCAAGTTGCTTCTCGGCCTAGGTCTTCATAAAGGGGGTACCACAGGATGCTGTAGATGTCATCCTGTAGAGCATCCTCCACTCCATCAACACGGTGGCACAGATCTTATGGCTGCTTCTTCTAATATCCCTTGGTGCAGCTAGTGGCGTAACACCAATATGAAAACCGATGGAATACCAAAATAATAGGGTCCCTTAGCACTCTTGATTATTGCAGTTTTAGCAATTATTGGAGTGTTTAACAACTTCTGGTTTAGTTATCCATAAAACTCAATTCCTTGGGACAAAGAACGGTGTTTTATTCACCCATGAATCTGCAGAGACTAACACAGTGCCTGGAACAATAAATATTTCTAAATGAATTGATTCACATGTTGTAAATATAGGTTGTTTTTTACTTGTCAGAAAGGGCCCTCTCTCAGAGCAACCATAAAAAGTTGAGAACATGGCTTAAACTAACCCAAAGAGAAGCACTGAAGAAGTATTGTTCTTTTTGCTGTGTGTATTTATAATGTGTGCTCGTGCAAAGAGTATTGTGACAGTTAATTTTGTGTCACCTTGCCTGTCACAGTGCCCAGATATGTGGTCAAACATTACTCTGGATATTTCTGTGAAGATGTTTTTGGATGAGATTTATGTTTATATCTGCGGGCTTTAAGTAAAGCAGATTGCCCTCCGTAATGTGGGTGGGTCACACTCAATCAGTGGAGGGTCTGATAGAACAGAAATATGGCCTCCTGGAGCAAGAGAGAATTCCTCCAGCAGCTTGCCTTAGTTTTCATCTGCAACATTGGTATTTTCTGGTCCTACAGCAGACTGCCTTTGGATTTGGATTACAACTCTTTCCCGCTTCCAGGCTGCTGGCCTCTCCCATCAGATATTGAACTCTCCAAACCTCCATAATCTTGTGAGCCAATTACTTAAAATCTCTCTCCCCATATATTCAATATGTATGTGTGTGTGTGTGTGTGTGTGTGTGTGTGTGTGTGTGTGTGTGCGTGTGTGTGTGTGTCTCCTATTGGTTCTGCTCCTTTGGAGAACCATGACTAATGCAAATGTCACCCACTCACCGGTCACCTGTGAGATGGCTGTGCTTCCAGTGTCCTCTCTTGCCCTGACACATCCCAAGATTCATCCCAGTATGTACAAGTGCCTGCTACTGACCTCATAGCCTGTGGCCTACCTGAGAGCCTCATTTGGAAGTACAGCAAATCCATTGTAAAGAGGATCCCAACTGGGGAGGAAGGAAGGCCATGGAAAGCCCGAGCGTGAAGGTATTGATAAGCAATTCATTCAGTTAAGCAGTAGCTGGATCAAGCCAGACCTGAAGAGGCTTTGCAGCTGGGTAGATAAGGATGCGGGAGTGACCTTTAAGGATAGAAACTAGGAACTGAATGGGAATCAGGATGTCCCAGGGGATGTTAAAGCAGACAGAGAGTAAAATCTAAGGGCTACACGGCTTTAGTTAAGAACATGACCACAAACAACACTCAGGAATCTGCCACAGTTCAGGTATGGAAGTCTCTCAGTGATGAGATTTAGCTCTTACTACCTAGCAAAATGGGGGCTTGAAATGGAAATCAAGCCTGTTTCTAGAAAATAAAGCTATACTTCTCGGAAACAAATTTTTTGTAACCTGAGATTTGTACCTGCTATAAAACTTAATGTGCTAAAGTAAACGATCATATATCTATTGATATTTAGATTACATATATTAAAATATTAATTTAGACATGGATAGTAAAATAACTTGCTTAGATATAATGATAAATGAGGAAGATATAAGGTTGCTTGACAATGATGTAGAATAAGCCATTAGCTTTGTGGTCATACAGAACTGGAGTGGAATCCCAGATTCACGGTTTGCTCAGGGAACTTTATTCAGTTACAAAAATCTCCTTAGTTTATATTTGTATCTGTAAAATGGGAGAAAATCTTTTGACAGACCTTGGAGGATTTTTGTCAGACAAAATTTGATTATAAATATACATCACTGAGTCCAGTTTCTAACCCAATAATTCTCCGTAGGTGGTATGCTTCCTTTATTCTGTCCCACGGTGTAAAATATGAATGAAAACGCTTCTATTGGGGTGATAAAATGAGGCATGATTCATTTTTCTTTTTTTCAAAATTTTCTGTAATGTCGCATCATTTTTCAACAGAAAAGGATGTGTTAGACAATTTTCAACCTCTGCGGCAGACCCTGCAGTCCACTGTGTAAACACTGAAGTGTGTCCGTGCATTTGGCTTTTGTCTCTGTCACTGCTGTGTCCACAGGAAGGGGAAGGACTCAGTGGAGCCAGAGCACTTCCCTTACTTTCCTCCAGGTTAATCTCAGCCAGGCCGACTGATTGCAACACTTCGAAGCCTCTTGCTTTTCCGAGCCTTTGAGGCTCTTGCTGAACTGCTGTCCAAGGGCAAATTTTTTCTGTCAAACAGACCTGCAAGGTTGCTAGGCGCACACAAGGATAAAGAGAGATCCGAGTTACTCAACACTTGTTTTGCAAAGTCTGTTTAAAAAAAAGTTGCATCATATCCCATTTGACAATTGTGCAACACAGGGTGGATACCTAAGCTGAAAGTTAAGTAAGTCTGAGCTCTGGGCACCTTTGCAATTTAGACATCCATTTATACCCAAGTGGAAAGTAGCCAGCTGTTCTCAGTTTGAAAAATAATGTGTAGAAAGCCAAAGGAAATAGACCCCAATATTCCTTGAATGTATAAAATACACGTAGAAAATTTCCCATCCTCATTTTTTTTTCAGGTACTAGCTGTATTACATTCATGTGATACATATAAATGAGATTAGTTCTTGATCTTAAGGAACTAAATTCCTCCTAACACTACTGGTTCACTCAGGGTTGTCTTTTAGTACAAAGAGTACCATGGAATTGCCTACTCTAAGTTCAAATCTTGGTGCTGCCCCTTACTAGTTAGATGACCTTGGAGAAATGGCCCACTTCACATGAGTGGGATTTGCTTCATCTTGAAGCTGTGGGTGATAATATTTAAGTCAGAAATTAATGGAGAATAGCTGTAAAGTGCTGGGGCTACAGCCTGGCAAACAATGGGGATCGATACATATTAATTTCCCTTCCAACTCTCAATCTTTTCCATCCTTAAATCTCTCACTATAATCAGTGCCTTTCCACACCCACTAGTGGACATCACGCCAGCCCAGAAGAGACACTAGTACTGGTATGTGGGCCAAAGGTGCAGAGAAGAGTCAGGCTTGGGCACTGCCTTCATGGTGCTCACAGTTTGCAAGAGAACCAGGTGCATCTTCAAAGTGATTCCTATAAAGGCAGATGGCAATGCACACCGAGGCAGGTCTCCATGAGAGTGTGGGAAATATCGAGGGAGAGGGGAAAAGGAGAGATTCTTCTAAACTGAGAGATCCTAGAAATCCCTGTGCAAGAGCTGGGCTTGCATCTGATGGTCTACTATGAGCAAGGCACGGTCTGAGGGAATCTGAGTCGTGTTGCTAAAAACAAAATACTCATCCCACAATCTATTTTGTACAAGTGTTGCTCTAGGAGGCATTTTCATTAAACCTGGCGTGTCATTTACCTCATTTACCCTCTGTAAGCTTCCGTTTCCTCAATCCCTGAAAAAAGGCAAAGACTCCATGCTTCTCGATGATGTGTTCTGGGGGGAGATTGGGCAGTGGAAGGGGATGCAACAGGGAGGAAGAGGTTAAGGCTAAATGACGTAACTGGTGTGCGGGTTTGTCCAACTTGAAATCTTACGTGAATGTGAGGGATTGTTATGGTGTATAAATATGCATGTGATGCAAAGAAAGTGGGTTTTCAATTAGACGAAGGACCCAGTGTTTCATGCAGCTTCGACATGGGCACTTCAAATAAAAGGGATGCTTTTTTTTTTACCGAGATCAGGGGAGAAACTGAGGCAGTCCCCAGCCTGGAAGTTTCCACAAGCAATGGAAGAACATCACTCAGCCACCAGCTCGTTGCCTCACACAGAACAGCCTCTATTACACTCTCAAATGTCTTTGGCACGAGAAACACACACACATACTCTCAAAGGGCAAATGCCATGCAAATGACACATTTTCCCACAAGATGTGGGATTTATTGTGGCTGGGATAGGCCTGAAGGCTCGGGCTATCACCAAACTGGAACATTTCAGCAGAGTGGAGTCTTTCATTCCTGAAGTGAGTTCAGAGATAGGAACACATTTTTTTAAAAAATTGTTGTTGTAGAACAAATAAACCTGAGATGAAGCCTCCATTAAAATAAACCCGACACCACCTAGAAACTGAGAATCCTTGGTACCGTTCCAACAATGGTAGTACTTTGAGGACTGGATGGAACTTTAAACCCAAAGTTAGTTTAGTAATTGTATTTCCCGAAACAGTAGAAGAAGGCTGTCATTGGACTTTGAAAGTTGAACCTGAGAATTTCAGGTGCAGTTGTTATAGAAAGGATAATTCTGATGAAAGTAAGATAATTATTTTGGGGTACTTATTCATTTATTCCTTTGACCCAGTAATTTCATTCTGGGGCTTTCTTGAGAATGTTCTCAAAATTGTGAAAGTTGTAAGAATGCCCTCATAACTGAAGTGGCCCAGCATATTTTCATGCAGCACTTGAAAAAATAGATACAAGCTATATCTGTGATAAATATGTTGTTATATAATGAGAAAAATTTAAAACTTTCTATTTCGGACTAGTTTGAGTCTTACAGAGAAGTTGCAAAGAGAGTGCAGAGAGCTACCACATACCTGCCAACCAGCGTCCCGAATATTAAAGTATTATGTAATGATGGTACAATTAACAAACTGATCAAATCCAGGAAGTTAATGTTTCCAAACTAGAGTTTAATTGAATTCCACTTGTTTTCCCAAGAATGAATGTATTCTGTTCCAGGATCCTATCCAGAATCCCACTTTGCATAAAGCTGTTATTTTTCCTTAATCTCTTCCAAGTAGAAGTTTCTCAGTCTTTCCTTGTCTTTTATGATAAGGAAAAATATTCATGGTGTAAGTTGGCTGAGGAAAGCAGGACACTGAAGGGTATACACACACACACACACACACACAGAGATATACACACAGACACACATTGACACACACACAGGCACACACATACACACATACACATACACACACAGAGACAGAAACACATAGACACACATGCAGACACACACACACACACCCCGACACACTATGGTCTCACCTACACAGAGAGAGATAAGAGCGAAAATATATCAGGAAGAAATACTCAAAATATTAACAGTCCTTAGCTTATCTCTGAGTGAGGGTTTATAGGTAATTATTTCCCTGCTGCTTTTGCTTCCTCTATTTTTTAAAATATAGTTTCAAAAATGATATTTAAAACCAGAAGGGAAGAACCTCACAGAACATAAAACAAGAAGGCTAAGGTGAAGAATTTTACGATGTCAAAGGGTTTGTTCTCCCATTTAATGTAACTGAATGGTACGTCATTGTGTTTATAGGTATGAACAAAGTACCCAGACATGAGTGGTTCAGAGGTACGAGGTAGTGAGTCCCCTCATCTAGACTATCATAAATACAAAAGCTCTCTGGAGAAGATGAACACGGAGAGACTCCATCTGAACTGATCTTGATGGAAGGAGGAGCCATTGTCAAGAAATGGACTTCCCCTGCCCCGTCTGAAGCCCCCATGAGAAATTTTGATGGGGACGTCACATGGACCTGGCAGAATAAAGACTGAAGAAGCATATTCACTGCAGTCACCTTCTGTTCAAAGGTTCTAGGAACAGAAGACAGATGTGGCTGATCACAGCTCACAAGGGCCGTATAGGATACCGCACACTTGGCTGACACTTCATCTCGGCTATTTTTGTCACCACTAGCTTGTCATCAAAGTGAATGACAGCAGAGTCCTGAAAAAGAAGAGTCCCTTGTCTTTGCAGGCAGAAAGGAAGAGGAACTCTGATGAGAGGGGCCCACTCAACTCACAGCTTGGGAGAAGGGACCTTAGGAAAAGAGGCTGGGAAAGCAGTCTCTGGTGCCTGTGGTCATAGAACAAAGGACAGAAGAGGAGGTCTGCCTGGCTGGACCCCAGAGGAGACTGCATGGTGAACAGAAAACACCTGCTCTTCTGAGTCTATAGAACTTGGATTTGGATTTTTCTTACCCACATGTAATAACACTTGTCATTTATTGAGCACCTACTGTGTTCTTGACTTCATGTTAAATCTGCAACTACATTGGGAAATAGGTAATACACATCCTTTATACCCACAAGGAATATGAGACTCTTACAGGGTCTGTAGCCTTGAATTTTGTAATCTGAGATTCCATTTCCTCCTCTGTATGATGAGAATAACAATCCCTGTCCCCAAAGCTGTTGGGATTAAATGAACCACATAGAAAAAATAGTGAACACATTTCCAAAAACCCAGTAGGTTCTTTGCTGCCCAGGTCCTTTGGTGATGCTGTGTCTGGGACATTTAGCCTGAAGTGTGATCTGGTTTAGATTTTTTTAATTTAAGCCCAGAAACCCAAGAACCTGCCAGGGACAGAAACTCCTTTTGGAATCTTCCTGAAATGCAAACAGTTTAAAGGTCACTGAAAACTTCTTCCAGTATATATTTATATTTGTCTTGTAAACTCTTGAGGAGAATTTTCCAGCAGACGGTGGTGTCTCAGGAGACTTCTTGCTGAGACTCCTGTAACTCATTTTTTGTTTTTTTTTGGCTTCTGCTTCTTGAAAGGAAAAGGGAACTCAGTGAAAAATGTTAAACAAGGCCAAAGATATAAATGCATATAAAAATCACTAAATAAAATGTTTGAAAGCATTGCTGCAGGGGGATTTCTCAGTCATTGGTGTCAAGCAGAAGACTAGCTTTAGTACCCGTGAATGTTCTCCCTCCAGACTTCCGAGAGCTCCAGGCATCTAGAATGTTTCCCTACAGACATGTGGTTGGGGGGTAAGGAGTGGGTTAATCATGTGATCTCCATCAAAATGCTTTAGCAGGTTAATGTGGGGTGTCTACAGACTTCTGTACCACTTCATACTTCTGTAGAGATAATATAAAAATGCACAGGTTGAAACTCAGAGAGTGATGGAGATTCATCTCTTACCAGTTGTATGCTTCCTTATTTATTTATTTATTTTTACTTAGAATAAAATTAAATTTAAAAAAATTTTTTAGCTCAGTATTCTGTGAGTTTAACACTAAGAGATTGATTCATGTAACCATCACCACAATCAGAATATAGAACATTTCCATCACTCCAACCTATTTCTTCATGTTATTCCTTTGAGGTCATACCCTCCCCTACCCTTAAACCCTGGCAACTACTGATCTGCTCTCCATCATTTCAAATTTGTCTTTCTGAGAAAGTCATATAAATGGAATCATACAATACATGACCTTTAGAGATTAACTTCTTTCGTGCAGCATAATGCCTTCGATATTCGTCCAAGTTGTCCGTATCAATAGTGTATTCCTTCTTAATTGCTATAATCCCCCTGTTATGGACTGAATATTTTTGTCCCTCCCCAAAATCATGTGTAGAAGTCCCAACCCCCAGTGTGAATCTACTTGGAGGCAATAAAAGTTAAATGAGGTTATCAGGATGGGGTCTTCAGGGCCGGTGACCTTATAAGACGAGGACACATGAATTGCCCATGCTCCAAATAAAGGCCTTGAAGGCAACGATCTGCAATCCAGGAAGAGAGCTCTCACCCAGAACTGCATTGGTCAGCACCTTGATCTTGGACTTCCCAGCCTCTAGAACTGTGAGAAATACATACCTTTTCTGTCACCCCATCTGTGCTATTTTATTATGGTAGCTGGAATAAACTAACGCATCCTTCAACTTCATTCTTTTGCAAAATGGTTTTGATTAATTTCTTTGCATTGCCATATGAATTTAGAATCTTGTTGGGATTTTGATTCCGATTGGTATTGCATTCAGTCTAGATTATTAGTTTTAGGAAAATCGACATTTTTACTATGTTGAGAATTGCTATCTGTGAACATTGTATGTCTCTCCAATTGTTTAGGTTTTCTTTGATTTTTTTATCAGCATTTTGAGGTACGTAGAAGAATACAGACTCTTACAAATTTTGCTAAAGTTATATGTAAGTATTTTATTTGTTAATGCTATGATTATTGGTGTCGATGTTTTAATTTTGATTCCCCAGTGTTTATTGCTAGTGTGGAGAAATAGTTTTTCCCTGTGTGACAGTCACGCATTCTGTGAACTTATCTAACCTACTTATTAGTTGTAGGAGTTTTCCTATAAATTTTCTGCAGATTCTATGAAATTTTCTATGTAGACAGTGTATTCTGAGAATAGGAACAGTTTTATTTCTTCCTTTCTAATCTGTATGTCTTTTACTTCTTTTTTTGGCCTTAGGGTACTGAATATGTCCTTCAGGATAATTGAATATGAATGGTGAGAGTGGATTCTTCTCTATCATAGGGATAAAGCATTTAGATTTTCACCATTAAGTATCATGCTAGCTGTAGATTATTTTAGATGCCTTTATCAAATTTAGGAAGTTTCCTTCTAGTTTGCTAAGAGTTTTTACATGAATGGGTGCTGAATTTTCTCCAGTTATTTTTCTGCATCAAATAATATGATCATGTGATTTTCTTCCTTATGTTGATAATTTTCAAAAGTAACCGAGCCTTAAATTCCAAGGGTAAACCTTAACTGGTTGTGGGATATGACATATATATATACATGTATATATACATATATATATATGTAGTTGAATTTGTTTTACTAAGTTTGTTAATGATTTTTCTGCATTCATATTCTTGAGGAATATTGGTTTGTAGTTTTCTAGTATTGCCATTTATAGTTTTTATATCAAGGCAATGTTGATCTCATTAATTGAGAAGTGTTCCTTTTCTGTTTACTGAAAGAGACTGTAGAATTGCTGTTATTTTTTCTTTAATTTATTATTATTAGCCTTTTCTACATCTCGTGCTAACATTTATTTTCTATTATTTATTTTTCAGCTTTATTGAAGTATGACTGACAAAATTTTATAAATTTAGGTTGTACAAGATGATTTTAATTATACAATGTGATAATTTAATATACATATACGTTGGAGATGATTATTTATTTATTTATTTTTAGTAAAAGCTGTATATGTTCAAGGTGTACTACTTAATGTTTTGACATACATGTATTACTAAAATGACTACTACAGTTAAGCTAATCACCATATCCATCTTCTTTCGTAGTTACCATGTATGTGTGTGTGTGTGTGTGTGTGTGTGTGTGTGTGTATGTGTCTGCATGTGTGTGTCTGGTGAGAGCACCTGAAATCTGTTCTCTTAGCAAGTTTCTAGTATATAATACAATATTATTAACTATAGTCATTATGCTGAATTTTGTCTTTAAATGTTTGGTAGAATTCAGGTGTTATGGATTGAGTAATTAATAATTGTTAATAGCGTTGTATAACTAACATTATCTCTCACAGGAGAGCAAAGGGCACTTCCCATATCAAGACTCATTATGTTGACTGAATAAATGAATGAACAAATATGTCAATAGCTCAAATCTGCTCCCAGCAATTGCCAAATGCCATTTCCTTCTGATCTGTTGAGAGTCTGTCAGACTTGTTAGTATTAAGATAATAGCCACCTTAGGTCTGAATCTCTACAATATGCCTCATGATTTATGGACCACTTACAGCTAATGTAACCATTATTACTGGGTTGTAGTCTACCATCTTGTCATTTGCTTTCTATTTTTTCCTTTGGCTTATTTACTTCCTGTCTTCTTTTGGCTTTGTCTAGTATTTCTTAGTGTCACACTTTGGCTTTTCAGTATGTATTTTTTTTTGTTATTTTGTTATTTGTTTCCCAGTAGTTGTTCTGAGTCCAGCAATATGTAACCTTAAACTTACTGTAGTTACAGTCAATACTGTACTTCTATCTACCCTAAACTTGCTACCTGACTCTTCCAACTCCCAAGGTTTTGATGCACACTTTACATTTCCCAAAAGTATAACATTGAAAAGTATGGTACCATTTAGCACCCTCCCTTGATTATTGTCATATCACTGGTTTTCAGAGGTTGACTAAAATGTGCATAAGTTTAGTTCTTTTTTTAACATTTATTCTGCTTGAGGTTTACTGAAATTATTGAATCTCTGTAGAAGTGTTGTTTGTTTTATTTTGTTTTGTTTTTATTTTCATCAAATTTAGGAATTTTCTGTCATTATTTTTTTATATATGTTTTCTTCCCCAATCTCTCACTTTGACCTTTGGGTACTCCAATTATACATATGTTAGGTGTTCTTATATTATCCCATGGGTCCTTGAGGACCTTCTAATTTCATTCATTTTCACCCTCTCTCTGTCCTTCAAATTTCATGATTTCTTTTGATCAATCTTCAAATTATCTGGCCCTTACTTCTGCTCACCCATGTGCTGTTAGACCTATAACTGAATTATTTGTTTCAATTTTTGTATTTTTCACTTTTAGTATTTCCATTTTGTTCTTTTATAATAGTTTCCATATGTCTTCCAAGTTTTCTTATCTGCTATTCATTAAGGCCCTTTGCTTCATTCTTTGAATATATTTTTATTTAGCTCATTAAACATATTTATAATTGCTGCTTATATGTGTTAAGTTCAACATCTGAGACATTTTGGATTTGGTTTATATAGACTGCTTTTTATTTCTTAACTGTGGATTACATTTTTTGTTTCTTTGTATGCCTAGTGATTTTTGATTGACTAGTGAAAATGATGAATAACAGCTTGTAAAAACTGTAGATTCAATTATCCATCCCTGAAATGTTGCTTCTTATTTTAGAATGAAGTTAAATTGCTGGATAATCATCTCAAATACGTGTACTCCTGTTTTTACACTTTATTAGTGAATATCTGTGCTAAGAACAAGGTATATCCAAGCCCATTTAGCTTGACAGGACTTAACCTCTTAATTCTCTCTTACCTAGATATCCTTTTGGGACATTGTTTTGGGCTTTTTTAAGGGTGAGTCTTGAGTAAATCTTACTCCAGGTCATGATCCTTCCTCTTAAGACCCTTACACGTTCAGTAACTTTTTATTTATTAGGTGATTCAAGTAATGCCTTTAGTTGGATTCTCAATTGTATGTGTTTTCCACTTTATGAAGCAAAGGATTCTTTCTCAAATAAAGGCTTTCTATTTGCCTTCCAAAAGATGTCTCCCCTCTCCCCTTCTTCTAGTCTGGCATTTTAAACTCAGATACCAGCTTTTCCATAAGTTGGAAAGGGAATATTTGCAAAAATATTAATAGGCTTCTGAAACGTTTCTTTGCAAAGCAATATCTGGGAAAATTTTTTTAAATGTTTTTATATGTTTATATTTATTTGGAATTTGGGTGACTATTTTTAGAATTCAATCTTTTTTGGTCTTTTAAAAATAAGATATATCATACATGCTAAATAATATATCTTGCATGCATGTTCAGTTAAAAATGATAAAATGAGCACTCATGTTCTCACCATTGGGCATTAAAAATATTGTCATAATCCTTAAGTCCTATATTTATCCCTCTGCAACTGCATCTCATTCCCTTCCACTAAGAGTTAAACACTAAACTGATCATTTTGTAAAATCATTCCATTTTTTAAAATAGTTATACCATATAATATTTTATTTCTAAGTAATATATTGTTTGGTTTTGCCTATACTTGACCTTCACATAATGGAACTTATTGTATATATCCTTCTTCTTGTCCCTGAATTTTTAACTTATGAGATTCCTCTATTTTTTTCTTTTTCTTTTTTTTTTTTTTTAATTTTTATTGTAGTAGAGTAGATTTACAATGTTGTGTTAGTTTCTGGTATACCGCAAAGTGAATCAGTTATACATATATATACATATATATTCACTCTATTTTAGATTCTTTTCCCATATAGACCACTACAGAGTATTGAGTAGAGTTCTCTGTGCTATGCAGTAGGTCCTTATTAGTTATCTGTTTTTTATATATTAGCGTGTATATGTCAATCCCCATCTCCCAATTTATCCCTTCCCCCTCTTACCCCCTGATAGCCATAAACTTGTTTTCTACATCTGTAACTCCATTTCTGTTTTGTAGACAAGTTCATTTGTACCTTTTATTTAGACTCCACATGTAAGCAACATCATATGATATTTGTCTTTCTCTGTCTGACTTACTTCACTCAGCAATCTCTAGGTCCATCCATGTTGCTGCAAATGGCATTACTTTATTCCTTTTTATGGCTGAGTAATATTCCATTGTATATATGTATCACATCTTCTTTATCCATTCCTCTATTGATGGACATGTAGGTTGTATCCATGTCCTGACTATTGTAAATTTATCTATTTTAATGTATATAGTTAGGCACTCACCTATTTTCACTGATGTACAATATTTGATTATATAAATATACTATTCTTTATTCATTCTACTATTGATGGAAATCTGTGTCTTTTTGAGATTTTCACCTCTTATTTAAATGCATTTTCTGAATTGGTAATATTTTATTTCTACTTTAATATGAAATATTGTTGATTATATTAATGGATTTTTTAAATGTTAAAACACTTCTACATTCTTGAGTTATAACCAAGTTGTTTATTGTAAATTACTTATTATTTAAGCATTTCTAAATTCAGTGACAGTATACATTTTAGAATTTCTGCCTCTTGGTCCATGAGTACAATTGCCTTGCAATGTTTCTTTTTTGAAGTATTCTCTGATTTTGATATTATGGTAGACACAATTCTAAAAATGTCCCTAAAATACCATTTCCTAATCCCTGGAACCTGTGAGTATGAGATATCACTGCTACGATTATTTCATGTTTTATGTCATACTGATTTTAAAATAAGATAATCCAGGTGGTTCTAATCTAATTGTATGAGCCCTTTTAAAAGCAGAGAGTTTTCTCTAGCTGGATGAAGAATAAGTCAGAGAGACTGGAAGCACGAAGGACATTTGACTCATCATTTTTGCTCGAAGATGGAAGGGAACATGTGAAAAAGAATACAGGTGGCTTCAAGGACCTGAGAGAAAGACACTCTCACACAACCACCAGCAAGGGAAATTGGGACCTCATTCTACAACCTGTAGAAATTGAATTCTGTCAACCACCTGAATGATCTTAAAAGTGGATTTTTGGGGCTTCCCTGGTGGTGCAGTGGTTGAGGGTCCGCCTGCCGATGCAGGGGACACGGGTTCGTGCCCCGGTGCGGGAAGATCCCACATGCCGTGGAGCGGCTGGGCCCGTGAGCCATGGCCGCTGAGCCTGCGCGTCTGGACGGAGCCTATGCTCCACAACGGGAGAGGCCGCAGCGGTGAGAGGCCCGCGTACCGCAAAAAAAAAAAAAAAAAAGTGGATTTTTCTTAGAGCCTCCAGATGAGGATGCAAACCAGCCAACATCTTGATGTCAGCATTGTGATATGCTGAACACAAAGCACAGCAGAGGCTGTGTGGACTAAGACTTACACAACGGTGAAGTAATAAATTGATTTTTTTAAGCAATTAAGTTTGTGATAATTTGTTATGTAGCAATAGAAAACAAATACAAGTATCAAGGATACAATAATCTCATTAAATAAGTTGTGAGGTCTTTGATTTTCAATTCTCCAGAATAATTTGGAATTTGCTGTCACTTCAATGTTTACTAAAATTTGCCAGAATCCATGCCTTTTAACTAGAGACTATAGCCTGTTTATTATATATCTATCAAATTAATTATAAGTTTGATTTTGTTTCTACCATTTTATATTGTGACTTCTACTTGTCTCTCTTTAACTCAATATCTTTTTTCTCTCTCTTTTTTTTTAACTTCTTTTGAATTGATTGAGGTTTTAAAATATTCCCTTCACTTTAAATGTTTCCTTTGACTAACTTTGAAGTTACATACTGTGACCCTTCTTTTGCCATTATCCTAGAAATTTGAGCTTTTATATTTAATTTTAAAATATCCAAATGTAATCAATATTCACTATTCCTAAAATACAAGGATTTTAGACCATGTGGCAGAAACAGTACTCACCAAACATTCTAATTCTCACCCTTATATTCCCAAGCCTCCTTTGCAGATATTTGGAGACCAAGTGACTACTTTTGGCCAATAGACAAAGGACAGAAGAGATATATGTCACCTTAGTGGTTAGACAGTTAAAAACCCTTTTCCTCTGACCCAGGACCTTGGCTTGAATGCTACTTGGAGGCTTTCCAGGTCTTTGCAGACCACACAACTGGTGTGAACTTTGTGCAGACTGACTGATTCCAAGCCCTTGTGAGCCTTAGCATGTCGTTTAGGAAATGCATGGGGATATTTTTTCCACTCAGGGCTGAGGAGGGACCTGGTGATTATCCCTAAGTTTCTCTCTATTGGGGTGGGAGTGGTTACTACTTCATCCCTTAAGAGTATTAGCTTTTGGGGGGTTTCTGTTTTTGTCCAGTCTCAGGATTTGTTCTCTTGTCTTTGTGCACATTTGTGGCCATTGAAACACAAGCACTAACCTACCAGGGCTTGGGAAATAATGCCAGGGTAAATACCAGCTTTAAAGAGTTCCAGAAAGTAACCAGAAAGGTTACTTTCTGGTTTTGAGCTCCTCCTAATCTCTGGAGTTTGAGCATTTCTCCTTTTTCTTACCAGCTCAGCCATCTATTTGAGTAACTTTTCCATAATATTTTCACCTGAGATTTATTTATTTAATACAAAAAGGAGTCTTCTAGAGATATTGACTACCTTATTGCCCAATATGAGGCAGGCATCAAGAATCTCCATTTTTTTTTTTTTTTTGGCCTAATTACAAACAGCAGAAGGCAATTAATGTCTTCTAAACATATTTTTAAAAGCAAAAGAAGTACCAAGGATGGTCATTTACTGGAAGAGAAGTGATGAAGCTTATGGTGTTGGGTGTGTGAATGCCTATGTTTGTAATATATATAGTGAGATATATTTATTAAAAAATTAACTCAATCCAAAACCCATTTAAGGCCATTGCTATGCTCATGATATTGGGTTGAAAGGTAACAAATTACTTGCAATTCCCCACTGCTTTTTGGCCTCATGTTTCTGTACATCTATTCCTTTGGCTTATAATCTCTTCCTTTGCTATTATCTCTTTAATTATGCAATGAATATCTAGCGTGTACCACCCAGCGGCTGATAGTTTGCACCACTAGGGATAACTGCTGAATAAGCAAGAGATTACTGGGGTCATCACAATTAAAATAATAGTATGTGACATGTGCCAGGCATAGTAGTCATGATTTTCAGTTATTTTCTTTAATTCTTCTCAAAACAAAATCCAGTAGGTAGACGTAGTTACTATTGCTTTAACTAGAGGAAACAAAGTTTTCAAGAGGTTAAACAACTTGCCCAATGCCACAGAGTTAGTAAGTATCAATGATGGGATTTGAGGTTGTGTGTCTTGAAACCAATGCCTATAACTCTCAGCTGTGGGGCTGCCTCTCTCAGCCCCATTCCAGAGATTGGAGAGCATCACTGTACCGTGACCCAAGCAAGCCTGCCCCACCAGAAGCTGAGGCTTTCAGGGTAATGCCAGATGATAAACACATGATGACACGCTATTGGGAATATTTTTTATAGAATATTAGAAAATATATTTTTCTTTTCTTGAAGCTCTTAGCTTCCCAAAATTTACTGTCAATTAACATTTATTGGCTCCCAAATGGGAACAGAAGCAGATAACCATGATATGGTTGGAGCTTATCTTGTAGGCTCCAACCTTTGTGACTTTGGGCTAGTCACAGTGACAGAAGCTATTCCTAGGCAGACAACCTGGGTTAAAAATCCAGCCCTCACAGTGGTTTGTGGGATCCAGGGCAAATCCTACTATCTTTCTCTATTCACGTCTATGAAATAAACGGCTGACCTTTATGTATGGGGCAGTTAAGGCAATAAAGGAGAATTGCACAACACCTAGGAGAGTGCCTGGCACATAGTAGATCTTCTTAATTGGTTGCTTTTTTATTATTAGTTCCTGATTTTTGTATTCATCAGGGCTTTAGTGGAGGAATGGGATAGTATTTGTGTTTAAAATCAAATTTAAAAAAAGGTAAAAGTGATTATTTGCTTATTCAATATTCATTTATCCAATTTTCATCAAGAACTAACTACATACAAGTATAGAATTATTTGAGTTATGACACTGGCTTTTAAGTAAAGAAAACATGAGATAAAGAAGCTTAACTTTGGATATTTACTCTGAAACATGGGGGGAAAGATTTGAATACCATTTCACCCTACCCTGAGGGAGGGGCTGAGCGGCCTTGTAGGCTGATTAGATACGAATTCTCAAGGAGCAGGGTGTCAGGCTGGCTGGACATTTCTGAGCTAGGCCAACCTGGAAAATAAGGAGACCTTAACCTTGAAAGAGAGGAGGTGTAGGAGAAACAATGATTTTTTTTTCCCCTGGAAGAAGCTGATGAGTTCAGATTTAGACCTGAAGACTGCGAAAAATCGAGGCATCTCTCAACATAATTTGCCATTGCAAAATTAAATTGTAAGTGAATAAATAAAGTACATTATGTCTTTATAAGAAGAAACTAAACTAGATTTATTATTTGTCCAATCTAAACTTCCAACAGTCAAAAAAGACTAATAAAGTGATGGCATAATTAATTGTATTTCCTTGTATGGGAGGCAGTGCACAGAGCAAAAAGAAGAGAAAAAGATCACAAATGTATCCTCTCACAATGACTTGCTATGTGAGCTTAGTATTGAGATCATTTGCCCTTGCTATCCCATTTTCCTTTAATACTAAAATGTGGATGATAATACTTATAAGAATATTTTGAGGACTGAACTAAAATGCAAGTTAAAAACATCTGATGTAGTGCCTGGTGCTGGTCTCCATAAATGACAGCCATGGTTATGTTTCTGTGTATACAGTTACCTACCTGCCAATCTACTTAATCTATTAGTCTTACTTTATGTACAGTGCAGAGGATGTAAATTCGGTGTGGGCAGCGATTGTGTTGGCTTCCTCCAAAACTGTATTCCCACCATACAGCACCTGACAGAGGAGGCTCTCGATAAGTATGAACGTTGATAATAAAGCACAAGGTTTGGGGACGATGGAGAATGGAGTAGCGATTAGATCAGGGCCGGATGTTGATCCACGGGGGTTTTCCACAGTGACTCTCAAGGCCTGAGTGGGGACCCTAGGAGAGGAAGGCGCTCTGCTTCTGCACACCCGCCTTCCTGAAAGCATAAAGGGGGTCACCTGTCATGAAGCTGACATTAAAAAAAGTAACATGAACAGACAGAAAGAAATGAGGTCCTTGGCAACCCCATGGAGCCACTAGATCAGCCTTCCCAGAAGCCCTACTTATTTCTCTCTTTTTAGGCCCCATTAACTCCCATAACAGCTGGAGCTGAATTTCCTGTTATTTCCAGCCAAATACACCCTAGATGATATCCCTATTGACCTGAAATTTTCTCACCTTTTAAAATGGGAAGAATGATATTTACTATAACATAGATTATATGTTCCTTTGCATCAATCCACTACTGCCCCATTAACGTTGTTTTAAAAACCACCCCTAAATCTCAGTCATTTATCAGTAAACTTCTGTTCTTGTGCTCGTAAGTCTGCAGGTCATTATCAGCTTAGGTGATTTAGGATGGGCTTAGCGGGGTATAAGGCTGCCCTAGAGTGTATGGACAGCAGACAAATACTTTGTGCAGGGCCCTGAGTAAATAAACACTTGGAGTCACTGTAAGTCAGTATGTGAGTACCATTCTGGCAGCCCAGTCACACATTCCACGAAAGAAATGTGGCACTTCCCCGGGAGCTTGCCTGTGTTCAGGGGCAGAGCTGACTGGACAGCTCTGCTTCAGAACACGGTTGCCTGGGTTTGCTTCTAGGCTGTGGATGGAAGCCTGCTAGTATTGGTTCATTTGGGTCCCAGACTAAACAAGGTGTTCAGTCTAGAAGAGGAGTCAGTCACATGAACGTACAGCTACAATGAAATGAATCTGTGCTAATAATAATTTACTGAGCTTGTAGCATAGCCAGAATCTTGCCTTAATTAATTTAACCTACTCAAAAGTTCTGTGAGGCATAATTTACCCAAGGCTGACACAGCTAGTTAGTGGCACAAGATTCAAAACCAGAAACCTCCCTCTAGAATCTTCAACCACAATTGCCATGATGTGTGTATAGTGAAAAGAGCACCAAGCAAAAATTTGGATGGGAAAGTAAATTGTCAACTATAAAAAGCCCCACATAGAAGCCAATTGTTATTTGTATTCTCTTTCATCTATTCCTCCAAATAGATTAGTAGAATGTCAAAGTTGGAAAATGTCTTAGAGAGAGTCTGGTCCACTCATCAGACATTTTGTGAATAAGGAAACTGAGGCCCAGGGAGGAGGAGAGACTTCCCTGGTCACACAGCTGGTTAATGTTCTCATCTCCAAGCCCAGAGCTCCAGTGACTGTAACAGATACATTTCTAGAAGATGGCATGCCACCTGCACTGAGAGTTTGGGTTGATGCTGGGGAAAGAGATGCGGTCCAGCTCCCCAGTAATGCGGCCCTGGGCGTACAGGACAAATGTGCAGTTATCGGCCTTCGGCGATCTAGAACCATACTGTAGACATAAGACCACTGGCTCTCCAGGCTTCAGTACCCTGACGACCAGCCACACAGCTCCGAGTTAGTACCACGGGAGTGGGGCTGAAAAGTATTAGGTAATAGAAGCTGGGCCATCTCACCACTCAGTCCATACTAATAATGGCTTTTGGAGATATTTTTTGCATGCTCAAAGATTGCTAGAGTGCAATGGTTTGCAAATTTTTTGACGCCAGCATGCTTTCGCACTCTTTAAAATTATTAAGAATCTCAAAGGCCTTCTGTTTGTATGAGTTATATCTATTAATATTTATATTAGAAATTAAAACTGAGAAAGTTAAAAAATGTGTATAATTCATGCAAATATAACTATGATAAGTCAATTACTTATTGACATAACATATTTTAATAAAATAACTATTTTTAAAATAAAATAGTAGAGAGAGATTGTTTTACACTTTTTGTAAATCTCTTTGATGTCTGGATTCTCATATCTGCTTTCTCCTTCAGTCTGATGTGTTGTGTTGTTTGGACTGCGGTACACGAAGTAACAAAAGACCACTTCTGTGGTTTCAGATTCTGCATTACAACAACTGCTTAAGAAACTACAACGTGTCAAGTTTTAGTATAGCATCAAGGGTGTGTTTGGGAAAGAGTGAGAAGGTACAAGGTCATTGTCGTTTCGTCTCTGCCATCAGTAAGGTTAATAGAGGCTGTGTGCATTACAGGGTTTCCCCGGACCCCTGGACGGTTGTACAAGCCACAGGTGATGTCAGAATTAAGATGTCTCGGGCACAACGAGACAACCTCCATCGACCTCGACAAAGAGCTATCGGGACAGCTGTCTTTGTCCCTTCTCAGAATCTCCCCTGCCCTGTGCAGAGCAGCGGTCCCTATTCAGCGCTGGGGGTGGGCGGGAAGGAGTGGGTGGCTGGTGAGCGAGGGGCAAAGGCAGGTCACAGAGCCCTGCAGTGAATGACCACGTAAGGTTTGAGGGTATAATCCTAAATCAACTCACACACAAGAGTGTCCTCAGAGTTTCTTAGCCCGCAGTTCACAGATGGTTTGCAAAAGAAGTCTGTGAATACTCTGAAATTTTATGCAAAACTTTCCTTGTACACAGGTGCAATTTTAGGAGGAAGTCGGGCTTTATTTCCCAAGTTTAAAAAAAGATACCCATAACCCCAAATACTTGAGATGCATTGGGAGGGATGTAGGAGATTCAGAAATAAATAAAACCTTAATCTGTAGAACCATTTTCCCCAGTTGGCAAAACAAAGTGTAGATCTGAAAAGCAATTAGACTTAATTTCACTTCCTAGACCCAAGTTAACTCTGTTACTCATTAACTGTGTGACTTCAACCAATTACTCAACCTCTCTGTTTCCTGTTCTATAATCACACCTACTTAGATGTTTGAGGGGGAGGGAGGAGGGGGAGGTTTGAAATAAAATAATCGAAACAAATGTCTAGCGCATAGCAGGCAATCCAATATCACAGGAATTACTTTTACTATTATTATTACTGATACGCTGTGGGTGCCCAGAGAACAGAGAGATTTTTTGGCTGAGTTTTTCTGGCGACAGTACTTAGAGAAAAAAGCACCGTCTGGCTAGAGGCCTCTGTCTCCGTGTGTTCTGGCAGTGTTGTTCTTGACTGTTCCTGGCTGGTGTCTGTCTTTACCTTGAACTGCCCTAAGATTAGAATTTCTTGTAAACAGTGACTTAATTATTCATCTGCATCCTTTTGCAATGCTGTGCTGCTTCCCCCACTAACCGGGAGTTGCCTGCCTCTCTTGCGGTTGCCTGGGGGGACTGGAATTAACTTGTGTGATCGCCCTTCTTAAAGGGAACTACCGGCAGCCCCCTTGGGATGAGTGCAGAAAAGCCCATGGATTCCAGGTCACACCACTCAGCACACCCACCTTCCCCCAGGGGCCTCGTGCAGGGACCTGCGTGAGCTCCAAGTGGGCTTTTCGGGTAAAGCTGAGTGGTCAGAAGGAAGTATGTTGGAGGAAGAAGCAGAGGGGGTCACCAGGAAGAGCGTCAGCCAGCAGACCAAGGGGCTAGGCGCAAATAGAAGGGAATTCCAGTCTGACTCATCACGGGTCAAGGTAGATTCTTCTGCTAATTAACTTCTGTGGCCAAGCTCTGAGCTAAGGAGAGCCCTCTGCAACTAGAGATTCATGTTTACCCTCAAACGTCCTCTCCTCTGGAAGCCTTACCTTTCTCCCCAGGCAGAGCTAGATGTTTCTTCCTCTGTAGATTGATGTAAAAATGTACCTCCAGTACTGACACCTCCCAGGGCAGTCTATTCAGTGTTTCTCTTCCATTAGACCCAGGCCCTGTGCCTTCCAGTTTCCTCATCTTCAAAGCCTGGCATCCAGAGACCGAGGGGAGGAGGGGAGGGAGGGAGGGAGGGACGGAATCTGTGCCGGTTCTGGAGTGAGAAAGACATATATTCTCTTCCAGCTCCACTATGTACTTGATGTAAAACCTGAAGCAAACGGTTACCCTTCTCCGGGATTTAGCTTCCCTATCTGGAAAAGGTAGGGGGAAGGGGCATGCTCCTTGCCTTGCAGGATTGTTTTGGGGATCAAATAAGCTTAATATGTGCAAATGAAAAGAGATGGGATTGAGGTAATTATGACGCGGCTTCCACTTAAGAAATAATGTGTTCCGCCCTCTAAAATTCTGTTGCTCCTAGGCTTTGATTGCGACGGAACCTCTCTAGACTAAAGTTTCTGCTGATTTGCGTTCAGCAAATTTGCAGGCTTATTTTCCCGGTCCTCTTGGCACGGCCCCTGGGATGTCCTCTGATGAGGCTGCGGTCACTTCCCTCGCCCAGACGCCACCATCTCTCTCCTATGACAGCTGGGTGTTCGAGCTCCAGAACTCTAGTCCCTTCCCTCCTGGCCATCCTCCACCAAGCATCCCGCGTGGTCTCCTGAGAACCCAAGTCCACCCACGAGTCCCCCAAGGTCATCCCAAGTCCCCGGCACGGCCCATGTGTTGTGGTGGTCCTGGCTCCTGCGAGGTGTGGTTCACCAGTTTCCTCTCCTGCCATTCCCACACCAGTCCTGGGTTTCCTGAAATCACTGTGCCGCTTCCCACCTCCCTGCCTTGCTCTGCACGGGCTGTGGCTTTCATTGGGACACCTCCTCTGCCCCCTTTTGCTCACCCATCCACCAGGAAACTCCCTTTCTCCTTTAAGTCTCACTTCAGAGATTTCTTCTGATTTCCTCCTAGACAGATTTCACTGTGCTGCATCTGAGATCCTACAACCCTTACGCACATCACTATCTGAGCTCAGACTGCCTTGCTTTCTGATTAGTTATTTCCTGATGTGTCTATCTCCCCCAGTAGCTCCTACAAGGCAAAGGCCTGGGACTTATTCTCGGTCGAATTCTTGGTTACATGGTAAGCGAGTGGATGGATAAATGGATACACTTTGAATGCACTCATCCCTTCCGAAGACCAGTGAAGGGTGTGATCCCCTGAGACGATCATTGACTGATGTGTGAATCAAGGCCTGGCAACCCCTTTATTTCAAGACAATGGGTCCCCGTCTTTCAGTTAGTGTTGCTTGCTTTTTGGTCCAGTAGAAGCTCTCTTGTCCACACTTCCTTTCCTGTTATATCAGCCTAGTGTCCCTTCACCCCTAGACTGCAAGCCTTGTGAGGGCGGGGCCCCATCTTACTCGTTCCTGCACCCGCTTCCCCAGTGTCCAGCGTGGGGCTAGAGCCATACCATCCTTCCCGAGAAAAGGCTATTTCTTTCCTTCAACGTCCTCGGGGAACAGCAGAGCTGGCACTTAGGAGCCCAGTGTTATGAAATGGCTCCCCTGCCCGGCAGGGATGGTGCCTCCCTGCTTCATTCACCACAGGCCATCAAATGACTCCAGCAATATTCAGACACCTCAGGCTGCTTCTGCCTGTTCCTTGCTCACAGCAGGTGGCCCAGCCCGCACGCTCTCTATGTTTCGGCCTCTCTCTTCTCTTCCATTTTCTTCTTCCTTTCTCTAAATGCCGAGTCACTACAATAAATTAAACTTTCATGGTTCCATTTCCTTCTTTCCCATCGTGGAACCCTGACATATTTCCTCAAGGAAATACTTTCAAAATCATAATTGAAACACAATCATTCATAATAGAAATGGGAGGGGGAGAGTCATAGATT
Source organism: Phocoena sinus (assembly GCF_008692025.1). NCBI lineage: Eukaryota > Metazoa > Chordata > Mammalia > Artiodactyla > Phocoenidae > Phocoena > Phocoena sinus. Next base: position 8,988,099 of record NC_045775.1, read on the forward strand.
TAGCTCTCGTTCCTGGTGGCAGACACTTTAATGACATTTTCTATTTCCTCTCATTACCACGTGGCATGTCTCCAACAAGCCACGCCCACCTGCCTCTCTCTCTCTCTCTCTCTCTCTCTCTCTCTCTCTCTCTCTCTCTCTCCCCAGGCTGAACCCACTCTCCCTCGCACTCACAGCAGCCTGAAGACAAACTTGAGAACACAAAACCCACCACATCACTCTAGCAGTTTAAAATCCATCAGAGTTCTGCCTCGCTGCGCACAAGTCCTTGGTGGGGATCAGAAGGTCCAGTGCTTCACTCCTCTGTCCTAAGGGCCGGCCGTACTAAGCCGGTTTACTCCCCTGAATGCACTTGACCTCCTCCTGCTCCGAGCTTTCCATAGGCTGCTGCCTTTTCCAGGAATACCTTTCCCCTTGAGCATGTCAGGAAGACCACCTCAAGCCTATGTTCGTTTCCCTGTGCACCTGCTCCACTGCCAAGGCCAGCTCCTGCCTCATCCTGGCATCACTGGCCTCTCCAGTTGCCCTCCACCTAGTAAGGCTGAATTCCTGGCTTCCTCTTCTGTGTCGCTGTAGTTGCGGAGCTTAACGCTGCTGTTCCACTTATGACAACAGTTATGACTGTGATAATTATGGTGATCACTTTCCATCTCCTTATCTCCTGCCTCCTCCCCTCCCAGTAACGCACAGCCAGGTGCAGTAAACTGTCAGCAAATTGAGGCAGGACCTTTGTTTACCTATTTCTGAGTTATCAGGATGTAGCCCAGGGCCTGTTCAGAGTAAGTGTTCTTTGAAATAACTGGCACTCTACTAGTCAGATTCTGAACTGACTAGGGTGGGAATTGTGATTTGAGATACAAGAAAGGACTACACAGGTCTCCATACAGCCAGACTTCTTGGATGGAGACCCTCCCATGGAGGGTTGATGGAGACCCTCTCAGGAGTTGGGGAAGATTCCTCAGGGTCCTTTCCAGTTTAACCAAATTGTCCCCACGCCACGATCCTAAAGCAAGTGCTACTTCTTCCCAGAACTAGAGCCTTGCAGAGATGTGGCTGAGCCTGGGATTAAAGGAAAATCTACAGATGTGCACCTTCATACATACTTTTCAAAAGTCTCCTATATCTTAATCCAAGTAGAAAAGACAAATGAAAACTCACTACCTATACCCAAAATACGACTACCCATGAAACCCCGTGTTGCCCAGTCAGTTTTCACTTTGTGGTTAGCCCTCTTAAGCCTCCCCAGCAGGACGCACAGCTTTGGAACTGCAGGCTGATTGGAAACCACTGTCTCCCATCATATCGCTCAATGACCTGGGGTCATAAAGCAAGTACATGGACAGCAGCCTGTCTTTTTTTAAACTTTAATATTTTGTTCATCAAGGATGTTTGAATTAATTTTGATTTTTAAAAAAGATTGCATTCAGGGCTTCCCTGGTGGCGCAGCGGTTGAGAGTCTGCCTGCCGATGCAGGGGACATGGATTCGTGCCCCGGTCCGGGAAGATCCCACATGCCGCGGAGCGGCTGGGGCCGTGAGCCGTGGCCGCTGAGCCTGCGCGTCCGGAGCCTGTGCTCCGCGACGGGAGAGGCCACGACGGTGAGAGACCAGCGTACCGCAAAAAAAAAAAATATATTGCATTCAAATATTTATCTTGACTTCTGAGTTTTAATTTTTTTAGTGCATACTTAACTGTTGCACCCAAGATCAGTGTTTTCGTGGCCTCCACTCATCCCACTTCTGCCCCTCAACTACCCCTAATGACATCAGCCCAGTTCCCCCTTCTCCTCTGAGCTCCTTTTCCTCAAGGAGCGTTCAATCCAACGGGGAAGATAAGCTTGTTAACAATGTCTTGCCAGGTAGAATGAATGATTGCGACAAAAGCAGGCGTAACTGAAGTTCATCTGAAAGGGCATAACTAAGCACAATGGTGGGTTTCAGGGAAGACTGGAAGCAGAAGGGGGCATTGGCATTGAAAGAAAAATAGATCTTTAATAAACCAAGAAAGAGAGAGGTCATGCCAGGTAGAAGGAAGAGCATGAACAAAAGCTTAGAGATAACACCGTTCAGGAAAGTTCTATGTGAGCAGAGGGTCTGAAAAGCTCCCTTACATGGATGTGGAGAGTGGTGCAGGACTAGGGTGCTCGGCTTGATGGACAGGTTCCAGAGCTGGTCTCACTGTGACAGAGAGGATTCCAGGTTTCTAGAATAGATTCAACAGGTCAGGACCGGTTCTTCTGGAGGTGAGCTCCTCAGGAAAAGAGAGGGCACCACGTTGCTGACGAGGCCAGCTCCGCCTGCAGGTGCCAAGTGCTGGAGCTCTCAGCCACGCTGGGCTTCTTTCTTCTGGGCCCAGGGGCCCTCGCTGTCCCAGTCAGGAGCTGCCCACTAGACCTCAGGCAGCAAGGGCGGAAGAGAAAGTTCTGCTTCTCAGGCGATGCTAACAGGAATGGGGCTGCCTGAAAAACGGACATTTGAAGGCATGAGAGGAAAACCTGTGATGCGCGGAGTATTGCGTTATAACAAGAGGAGACCTTCCAGCCCCACCACGCCCCGTGCTCCGGCATCTGCAAGTCAAGGTAGGATCCGGGACCCCGGCACAGCAGGTGCCCGCTCGGCGCTTCAAGGCCTCTGTGCTCTCACTGGCCCAGTGTCCTCCTCTAATCAGAAGGTGAGTCTTCTCCCCCTCAGAACTTTTTTTTAAATTGAAGTATAGTTGATTTACAGTGTTGTGTTAGTTTCTGGTGTACAGCAAAGTGACTCAGTTATACACATATGGATAGATTCTTTTCCATTACGGTTTATTATAAGATACTGAGTATGGTTCCCCATGCTACACAGTAGGATCTTCTTGTTTATTTTGTTTTTAGCAGTGTGTATCTGTTATCCCAAACTCCTAAATTATCCCTCCCTACCACCCCTTTCACCTTTGGTGACTCTGTCTATGTCTGTGAGTCTGCTTCTGTTTCGTAAATAAGGTCATTTGCAACATTTTTTAGATTCCACATATAAGTAATATAATATGATATTTGTCTTTCTCTGTCTGGCTTACTTCACTCAGGATGACAATCTCTAGGTCCATCCGTGTTGCTGCAAATGGCATTACTGTATCCTTTTTTATGGCTGAGTAGTATTCCATTGTATATATGTACCACATCTTTATCCATTCCTCTGTTGATGGACATTTACACTGCTTCCATGTCCTGGCTATTGTAAATAGTGCTTCACTGAACATCGGGGTGCAAGTATCTTCTTGAATTAGAGTTTTCTCTGTATATATGCTCAGGAGTGGGACTGTTGGATCATATGGCAACTCTGTTTTTAGTTTTTTAAGGAACCTCTCTCCTGTTTTCCATAGTGGCTGCACCAATTTACATTCCTACCAGCAATGTAGGAGGGTTCCCCTCTGGAATTCTTAATGAACAACAGGACCACGGCAATCCAGTAACATCGAGAGGGGTGTCTCTCTGCTGTCTGTCCTCACGGATGCCTGTGGAACATTCCTCTTGCAAGAGTTTGGCAGACAGGCTGCTTCATTCCTCTCTTGGCTTCCTTTCACTGTCACACCACAGGTGGCTTTCAGAAAACACATTCCACATCTTTATCATCTCTTGTGCAAGTGGGTGGCCTCCTCTCTGGCCCTGGTCCTCCTCTCTGGCCCTGGGCTGGGACCCTGGGGAGACAGCACTCCAGATGCCCAGGGGAGAAAAAGGGAGCCAGAATTTACCAAGTGCTCTCTGGGTTGGGATTCTAGCTGTATTCTTTCTCCTGTGTGTTTTATTTAAATCACATCAGTGTTACACTAGAGAGTTTTAGTCCTTTTGGACAAATAAGGAAGCGAACTCTTGCAGAGGAAGTAATTTGCCTAAAGTCACTCACTTAGAACCAGATTCTCTGACTCTTAAGCCAACACGTTTTCTTTTTTTAAGGCACTGTTTCATTCCTGAGGTGCCTAGGTCTTTCCTGGAGAGAGACTGAGACAGATAAGAAAAAGAGAAAGACTGTCTGAAGAAAAGAGAAACCACTCCAAGAGTAAATGTGTCAATTCGCCTATCATTTCATTGAAATCATACTCCAGGAGCCTCTCTCATAGGCCTGGCTGTGCTGCAGTCCCCACCCCACACTTTCCATCTGAAAAACTTCTCCTTCAAGGTGTGCTCCAAAACAAACTTTCTGAGATGTCTTCCCTGACACTGCTCCAAAATGAGGCAAAATAAATGGCTTCCTCCTCCTGGCTCCCTAAATGGGTTGTATGAATTTTGCACTGCAGCTGTTAACATTAATTCAACTATGTGCTGTCAACTAAAAATGAGAGTAAGACAGACAAACAGACAGAGACAGAGTTAATTTTATGTGTCAACTTGACTGGGACATGGGGTTTCCAGTTATTGGGTTAAACATTTTTCTAGGGGTGTCTGTGAGGGTGTTTCTCCATGAGATGAGCAGTTGAATCAGTACGTAAGTGAAGCAGAGTGCCCCCTTTTAATGTGGGTGACCCTCATCCCATCCACTGAAGGCCTGAATAACAAAAAGGTAGGGTCAGAAAGAATCCTCTCTCTGCCTGACTGTCTTAGCGCTGGGACATAGGTCTTCTCCTGCCTTTGGACTTGGACTCAAATTGGAATTATACCATCAGCTGTGTCCTGGGCCTCCAGTTTGTGGACTGCCGATCATGGGATTTGTCAGCCTTCCTAAGGAATTAGCTCTTGTGATTTTTAGATATATCTTGCTGGTTCATTTTCTCTGGAGAACTCTGACTGAATACAGAGAGAAACAAAGAGAGAGAGAGAGAGAGAGAGGAGAGGGAGAGAGAGGCTCACCCACTGTTATACTCAGTGAGTATGTCCCAGCGTGAGCATGAGACGGGAAGTGAACACCTGAAGATGTCTCCATGGCTCTGAGCTCTGGGGGCCTCAGTATGAGCCCCTCACTCTGCTGTGAGTCCCTCCAAGCCATATTTTTTTCACACACACAGGCTCGGAACCAATGTAACTGCTTAATTGGGGGCCCAATCAAAGAAAGGATGACCCAGTGTCATTTTGAATACATGTGTTTTTTGCCACATAGGCATAATTTTAGAATATTGTCTTCATATATAATGTGGTTCCATTGTGTGTATACGTGTGTATGTGTGTGTGCATGCATGTGAGTATAGCAGAGTGTGGTAGGTGTGTATGCGACCCGTTGGAATTTTTTCTTTGACATCGAAAGCAATACTGGTTTCTTGGTTTGCTGAGAGAGTTTATGTACGATCAGATTATATGAGTGACACTTTTCCAAAATAGCTCAATATATATATATATATTTTTTGGTACCTACCTGAAGTGGATTATTCCCTGAGACCAGCCTTTCCATCCATCCCAACAGTTCTCTAAGAAGTAAAGAATGTAAGTGGGAAGAATACTGTCTGCTCTTGTCATCAGCCTAATCTCCTTTACCAGGCTTGGTAACACTTGGATTAGAAATTGTGGTTTAGGATTGAGGTTCAATTTGGACTTTGGTCTCTGAATCTAAAGTTTTAGATCTGCTTACTCAGGTATGCCTGAAGTCTGGAAGGAAAGAAGAGTAAAGAGAGAGAGGCCTGATAATTCAAATTAGTGATTGTGCAGAAAATCAGAGCCTGCCTTTGGAGCGACCAGGATCCCAAGCGAGAACTGGCTTTGACTGGAGAGACTCTGTCTACTAGTAAAACGTGGCCTAATAAATTCCAGTTCTTACCCATCAGATTAATAAATCCTCTCCCTTCGGGGAAATGTGAGTGGGTAGTTTAAGTCATGCTCCACAATGGAAAGAAGGGAAAACTATTTTCCAGAGTTTACATTCTTAATGAGGAGAAGTAGAAAAGTCTTCACCCTTTAACCCCTGTACCTCCAACTTCCCTCCCCAACCCATCAATGGGAGAACATCTGTGGATATCCTGCAAACGGCGGCGTGGCTCAGATACGATGGACCTTGTGAGCTGGGTCAAGGAGTTTGGATACAAATCACTGGTAATTACTAAACAGCATAGTTATAGGATCAGATCTGTATTTTTAAATTTTTTTAATTTTTTGGCTGCGTTGGGTCTTCGTTGCTGCATGAGGGCTTTCTCTAGTTGCGGTGAGAAGGGGCTACTCTTCCTTGCGGTGCGCGAGCTTCACACTGCGGTGGCTTCTTTTGTTGCAGAGCACGGGCTCTAGGCGTGCGGGCTTCAGTAGTCGTGGCTCATGGGCTTAGTTGCTCCGCGGCATGTGGGATCTTCCCAGACAAGGGATCGGACCTGTGTCCCCTGCACTGGCAGGTGGATTCTTAACCACTGCACCACCAGGGAAGTCCCAGGATCAGATTTGTATTTTTAAGTCATCACTCTGATTATGATTGAAAAATACATGTCAGAGGAGCAAGAGAGCAAATAAGATTCTTTTACAAAAATTTAGGGAACGTTTGACCGTGGCTTGGTCTGGGATAGTGGCAGTGGGATGAGGGAAAGTGGTGAGTCTGAAAGGTCCTCAAGAGATGACTGGATGGGAGTGGGATGAGTCAGAGGGAGGAGTCCTGTGATGCTCTGTGTCTCTAGATTGAGTAACTGTGTGGATTGTGCTGGAACAATGGCTGAGTTGCTGTTTTGGATAGCAGGAAATTATGAGATCAGTAGGAGATACACCAGGTTTTAATTAACTCTGAGTCACCCAAGTGAGATTGCCTTAACATGGTTGGATATATGGGTATGGATTTCAGGAGAAAAGACTGGGCTGGAACCCAACATTGGAGAGATGTTGACATATACATAATAAATGTATCCAGGGATGAACGATTTCCAGGGAAGAAGGACTTTCCATGCTCAAAGCAGGAACATTACAAGCAAACCAAGAGAGTCGATCACCCTACTCATAAGCAAATGTGCTAGAGAATGAAATACAAAGGATACCAGTAGAAAGGGGTTCTCTAGCTAGTTTCAAAAATGAGTCAACAAACAAAAACTCAGTCAAGAGAGTAGCCCCAATGGGGCAAGATTGTAGAGATTTCGGGAAGCACTCAGGCCCTGTGCCTATTTAGATGCCTATTGTAATTAGTCTTTATTTGTTCACATGAGAGTGTTATTATTTCACTCAAAACAATAGTTTTAGGGTCTCCTTTGCTTAGAGCACAGCGTTCGAATTTCTCATTTAAACACGTTTCTCTACAGTTATAATCTAACCCTCCTTCTTCATTTCCCCTTCTTAACCCCAATGCTCTAGCCACACAGAATCACCTTCCACCCAAAGAGGATCCATTCCCTGCCCCTGAGGACCCAGTATCCAGAGTCCAGCTCAGGCTTCTCCTTCCTAAGGCCTCCCCATCTCATCCTGTGCTTGTCATCTGCCCAACACACATTTGTGAGGCTCCCAAGTTTCAGGCTCTGTCCAAGTCCTGTAGATAAAGACACAACTGCAAGGACAGTCATGGTCCCTGAGAGGAAACTTCTGGGTGGAGCCTCCCTGTCAGTGCTCCCAGAGCCCTTAGTTTCTATCTACCAGAAGCCCTGTGTCTTAGTTGCTTTCTTGATCATCAGAAGGAAAGAGGGTGTTTTGGAAAGAACACTGGACTCAGGAGCCCATGAGCCCGTTCACCCCAGCTCTGCTGCCCACTTCCCTCCACTCACCTGCATTTTTGAACCTCCACTTGCTCATTCCTAAGATAACCTCACAAAGTTGCAATAAAGATCTAATAAAACAACTGATATAAGCATGTCTCGCTCACTATGGAAAAAAAATTCTTTTTCTTACTTACTGCCCAAGGTCAGAGAGCGTGAGTCAGCTTTACATGCATAAAACAAATGTGCAGTAGCTGTTTCTGGTATAGGTTCGGTCACTCCATTAATGGTAAATAAAATCTGAGGGGGTTGCGGTGGGGAGGAGGGGGCACTCGGCACTGAAATGAGACGCAATTGGGCTAAAGGACAAACTTCACTGCTTTTCTTTATTTCGAGGCAGAAAACTTGGCGATTTTCCTTGGGTTTCGAAAACAAGATGAAAGAGAAGGAAGGAGAGAAGTTCTGACATGTCTGACATCTCATGCCTACAGGGGACTCATTCTTCTATAGAAACAGGGGGGCTGATGGTTTTTTCTTTTTAAGCTGGATCTTAGAATTGTAGACATGCGTATCCCTACAGCTCTAGGGGCGCTAAAGAGACTCTGACTCCCTTCCAAAGTGCAGGTGAGGAAACTGAAGCCCTGGGAAGACACTGAGTGATCTGAGCTGGAAACAATGAAAAGACCAGAGAAAGTTGGGCTCCCAGCTGGTGACCCAGGGCCCCTCCCTTCTGCCCCAGTCACGCCTTCTTCCCCAGGCAGCAGCATCCTTAACTGCCTCGCAGCCAGCACTGTCAATGCTTCATGAATTGGCAGCTCTCTTATTTTCGGGTCTGGAGTCACTTCAAATGTGATCCACAAAGTTACTTTTTAAAAATAATGCCATATCCAAATAAAAACGTCTCCTGTCCTGTCCAGATCAGGTGGAGTACGTCTTTGTCTCAGGAGGGAGAAAAGGTACTTCATGTCAGAGATAATACGTTAAATGAGTGAAAATAAGTAATTTTAACAATCATTGTCTAAAGCTGAGTAGGACGCCGATATTTATTGATGCGGTTTTCTTCTCTGGTAGTGTTTTTGTATTGCTGGTGGACCCTTGCAAGTAATCAGGCACTTTTTATTTGTTAAAAGAAAAAGAAAAAAAGAGAGAGGAGGACAATTTAGGAAGTGGAAAAGATAGTCTCAAGTTGGGTATCAGCGTCAAGGCACATAAAATGCATGAAAGCCCTCCCCTTTTCTTTGCAGGCCTTGTGGCTGGTGCAGGTCTGAGGTCTCTGCTGTTGTGCAGGAAAAGGTGGGAGCTCCCCTCCACCCTTCCCCTTCCTGCCCTTCCACTGGTTGAACAAGCAAGAGAAGGTCAGGACAACTCATACCGAAAACCAAGGAACCCAGGGCCATGCAAATCAGGGTCACCTAGCAGGGCTGCTGCTTCTCTAAGCCTAGGTCATACCAAGTGTACAAAAAGCCAATAAAATAAACACAGAGAAGATTTAGAGCCAGGTCAATTAGGCAGAAGGGCATATCTCAGTCATTAAACATACGCTGTAAATAGAGGAATTGTATGATACAAGAATTTTTATCTCGACAAAGCTGCTACCAAAGAAATGACAACATCCTCCTATCCACACGCATATAGACAACTGTGACACCATGTGCAGGTGTCATACTATCACCTTTCTGATATCAAATCTACTTTGCATTTGTGCCGCTTCTTCTTGTTTACACAGAGCTCTCATAAACTTGACTCAAGGGCTCCTCACCACTGAGTTGAACAGAAAAATAGGGGTAAGGAAACAGAGGCCCTATCCCTACAAAAGAATTCATTTTCCTAAGGCCACACAGCAAATGAATGCCAGAAGCAGAGCCTGGGGTTTTAATCCCAGTGTCTGTTACTCCACCCGCTACTACGGTCTACATGGAGTTGAGGATATGGGTTTCACCAACATCTGGATTTTTTCATGGCTACTATGAACTCTAACGGTAAAGAGGGAGTGCTAGGAAAGAGCAAGAAGTTATTTCTTAGAAGGAAATTCTAAATAGATGGTTTCTATTAAGGTCTAGAAATATTCAACACAATTGAAAAAAATTCTGGAGTCTCTATTATGTATCAAGTCTATGCAGTCCTCAGTTACTCCATGTGTAAAATGAGGGACTTTTGGGGGGATCCTGCACAAGTTGAAGATTTGCTGAATCCAAATTTCTTTTTTTTTATTGGAGTATAGTTGATTTACAATGTTGTCTTAGTTTCAGGTGTACAGCGAAGTGAATCAGTTATATATGTATAGATATGTATTTATATCCAATTTTTTTCAGATTCTTTTCCCATATAGGTTATTACAGAATACTGAGTAGAGTTCCCCATGCTACACAGTAGGTCCTTATTAGTTATCTATTTTATAAATAGTAGCGTGTATATGTTAATCCCTATTTCCTAATTTCTTAGAGAATCAACATTCAGAGTGGTGAATTCTAACACGACCCTGAGTCACTGAAGGTCTCTCCCTGAGAGAAGGAGTCATTGAGCCTTGAATAATGAGTATGTTCAGAATTTGGGAGAAGATACCACCGAGGAGAGGACTAGTATATACAAGCCTATGAACTCAAACATTCAAGAGATGTATTAGCAGACTTAAGTGGGTATAAAATATTCTGGGAGGGGAAAAACTTGACAGGAAGTGGAAATCAGAAAATTTGGAATTGCAGAGAGAATCTGAGAATTGGAAAAGGGTGGAAAGCTTTAAATGAGAGGTGCAGAGCTGAGGCAGAGGAAGAAACTGACCACCTCGAAGCCACCTAGCAACAGATAGCACCAGAAGTCGGGTTTCTTTACTCCTGGCCCAGCTCTCATTCAACCCCTCCAGACTTTATATCTGAACGTAAGAGTACAGCTCAGAAATCTTTGCTGATTCAATCTTTCTGCCTCTGCACCTAAATGCCACCCATGCATCCCCAGAAGCCTCTGGTTTGAGGTTTACCAGTGATAGCTCCAAAACCACAAGTCTAAGTCGGTGGAACCCAGAGTTGTCAAAAAATCACCCAAAAATCCAGGGAAAAGGAAACAGATGACTTGAGTTTCAAGCATTTTCATTGTACTCCATAGATGGTGTTTTCATATAAAGATGCAACAAAAATAGATAGCATGACGGCCATTGGTTTTTCTATGAAATAATTACCCTCCAAATTCTCAGAACCCTCAGCAGGGGCCCACTTTTAAAACTTGAGGGCCGCCCTGCAAAGCGAACTGCTATTCTTTCTGTTATTAGTGATGTGTTTTTTTTTTTCCTTTCCTGTGTACTAATTATTTTATGAAAGAGAGAGGGATTTAATATTGAAATCTCTGCCCTCAGTCCTCTGATCTGGGAAACTCAGTTATAAAAGTACTAGCAGGACATCTCCACCTGCAAGTTCCATTGGCACTGTATCCTCATCGTGGGGTGAATGGAATTGGTCTCCCCCTACAAGTTCTACCCCTGAAGTTCCCATCCTAAGGGGAGGAATGCCCACTGCTCAGCCATGCCATCCAGAAAGACAGGAGGTGGGATTCACACACTGGTTACGGAATAGACTTTGTACCTGAAGATCTCGGGTTGGCATCCTGGTTCTAACAATTAGTTACTTCAACTGCCTAAACAGTAATTTCCTCATCTTTAAAATTAGAGCAATAATACCTATCCAGGACTTTGTTTTGAAGAATAAGTAAGAAAATACACTTACGACACTTAGCGCGGAGCCTGGTCCATATTAAGGAATTGATAAGTGCTAGTTATACTCACGATAGCTCTGATTCATATCTTGCTGAGTCCTGTCATGGAGCACAGGACATAGCATGTAGTAAGCACATAATAACTATTTGATCTCTAAAAGAATGAACGAATTTGAATCCTAATGACATTCCGTGAACTTGGTAGTTTATGTCATATTTTATTTAACTTTCCCAAAGCACTGATGGTAGATATTATTCCTATTATGTCTCGAGGACACCAAGGCTGTGTTGGAATACTTGAAATACATTTTTCTGAATAATACATTTGGTGGCTTTGAACCATGAAGACAGATATATCTATGTACTGTAGAAAGACTAATAAAGGTCTACTTACTAAGTTAGAAAAAAGATGGTGTTCACCCCATATTCAGAACCTGTGGAAGATTCAGGAAAGTTGTTGCAGTATCCCTTAGGAGTAGGTACCAGAGTGAGTGTGCTCTTAGTGTGCCAGACGCCGTTCTAGTGCTTTCTCAGGCCACCCTTGTAGGCACCCAACATGACTTGGGAGTGCGTGCTATTGTACCCATTTGACAGAGAAGGGAACTGAGATTCAGGGAGTCAGCACGTTTCCACCTTACTCCGCTTGTGAGTTTTACAGTCAGATCTCAAACCCAGGTCTGGGTGACTCCAGTGCCCTCGTTCTTTTCCACAACAGCACACTGCCTCCCACGTGTTTCCTGAAATAGAATCCGAAACCTGTATGACGCATAATCCCCCTCGTCACAAAGCCATCTAAAAAATCTCTGGCTTGAAAAAGACTTTAAGGACAAGAGGTCAAGCAATCCTCCCTGAGGTTGGAATCTCCTCTACAACATCTTCCCTCAAAGACATCCAGGGACAGAGATCCAACCATCCCTGGGGATGATTAGTAAGACCAAGAGGCACAGAAGGTCTCTGGTTCAACCCCTCATTATATGGATAATGGCATTAAGGCCCAGAGAAATGATACATCACCCAGGATCACCCATAGAGTAGCAAATGCCCAGATAACTGAGGGTAGTTTTCTAGAGCGGCTTCACCAGACCCCGAAGCCAAACAGAACAGAGTTGAAAGGTAACACTACCAAAGCACAGACTATTCAGCCCAAGCTTTCACTAAAGTAGAAGAAGATTTCTACAACTCATGCTGGACAAGATCTACACTTTCCAGATTGGTCTCTCACCATGGAATTTACAATTCCTCTGAAATGCTTCCTTTTGCCTGCCCAATTTCCCGTAAGAAAAGGCAACAATAAACTCAGATAAGATGAGTTAAGGATGTTACAGTTGACAAAACCTTATCCTGACGTTTACATTAACCCTGTGAAGAAGGCAGTGCAGGAATTAGGGTCTCCATTTGTCAGACAAGGGACAAGATGAGGTATTGTATTCGTCAGTATGGTAGGCAAATGGCTACAAGAGGAAACCTTGAATATGTGAAGCTACTGAGCTGTGAGATCTTTATCATTCTTATTGGAGTCTGATGTGGTTTGGCAGCAGGAAGGTAGAGCGTGCTCTTCTCCATCCATTCAGGGATCCTGTTTCCTTTCCTCTGATGGTCTATGACCCCCTAGACCTTGGAGTCCTCTGCCATCCTGGTCTAGCAGATGACAAAGCTTCTGCTCGGGAGTACATCAGCCAGAACTCAGGCTCAGAGTCATACCTGGTGTAAGGGGGTGATACAGGTAACCTAACTGTGTGCTCAGGAGGAAGAACAAATTGGTTTGGTGGTTTTAATAAACATTTGATAGTTTCTGTCATAATCGTCTTGATTTCCCAGGATATCAGGTAAGGATCTGAGCTAGGATTTCAACACAATTATTCTAATGACTGGTGTAAGGTCCTTTTCAAGTCTCCGTCCTGCAGGAGTATGAATCTTAAGTATCACCTTCAACGTAGTAAATCAGGTTCCTATGACTTTGTTTTCTTCTGCTAACCTTGCTTATGACCATCTTTGGTAACTTGCAAGTTCTGGAGACACTTCTTATGCCACAGAGGACTTGGATCCATCCCAGTACAGTCTGGGACCCACACATTTCTCATTATTCACTGTCCACATTCAGATTCCTCTAGCATCTTTTTGGGAATCTTCCCGAGATTATCTTTGTTAAATATTTATTTAGTCAATATTTTACCAAGTGCCTGTTTTGTGTTAGGGGCCACCAACATTCTGGACACCAGAGATCTAGAAATAGATAAAACACAGGATTTGTGTTATTAAAGCTTACACACCGCTTAGTAGAGAAGTAGGAGATAAGTGATGAAAAATGAGGTTGACAAGTTTTGTAATAAATGTGGGCACAAAGAGTAATGTAAATATAGGGAGAATGAAAGTAAGTGTGCCTGGGGAAGCTTTCAAGGTGGAAGCAATTTTTTTATTTTTTATTTTTTGCTGTATGCGGGCCTCTTACTGCCGTGGCCTCTCCCGTTGTGGAGAACAGGCTCCGGATGCGCAGGCTCAGCGGCCATGGCTCACGGGCCCAGCCGCTCCGCGGCATGTGGGATCTTCCCAGACCGGGGCACGAACCCGTGTCCCTTGCATCGGCAGGCGGGGTGGAAGCAATTTTTAAGGTAAAATTTGAAGGATAAGTAGTGATTCCCAATGAGAACACGTTATAGACAGAAGCAAAATGTTGTACCCAAGAACAGAAATATGAAGATATGATACTTGTGCAAATTAATTCCAAAGGATCCTTGCTTTATTGAATTCCCCAGTGGTGTGTTCTTATTTTGAAGAGGTCCTAATTACACTGCCCTACCCAATAATACGTTTGCTAATCACGTTAATCTAAGACCTTTAGACAATCTGAGTTAATGGAGTGACAAATGAAAGGATTTGTGACATTCCAGTATGGCAGTGAGGGTGTCTATTTTTGGTAGGGGGTCCTTATGCCGCCCTTTCGATCATTGAGCAGTACACATTGTACTGATTTCAAGAAAGTCTGCCCTTGACTGCTGGCCAAGTTGATGTAGAGAAATGGTCTGGTGGGAGGACTCAATGCTTTCTGCAGGAGGAGTAGTCCTCAGAAGCCACAGAAGAGGTACTTCACCATCCTGTACCCTCCCACGCTAACGGTGCATCCTGGCCCACGACCTTCTCTCAGAAGCAGTGACACTGAGCTGTTTTGTCTCCAGTGTGTGCCAACCATGTCCCTGTGGTTAGCAGATGCATTGGTTTTGCAATGAAAGTCTAAATGAGCCTGAAAGGAAACCATGAGTCTGACCTTAGATGATTTCATGTTCTCAACCTCACTGAGTCATCATGAATTTATGAGCCAGGTGAGGAATTTCCAGACATGAAATGTCATACAATGATTCCCCAAAACGTGACTTTGGGGAAAAGGGAGTAGAAAAAAATGTTAGGACGACCGTTCTTCAGATCTGGAAACATTCTCTCATATTCCCATCCCTAATTTTTTTACCTTGTGAATTTTTCAGGGGTTCTGTATTCCCTTTTTGACTTTTCAGCTTGTCCTTAGGGAATATGGATTTTATTCTGGCTGTGATCTGACCCTTCTTATTACAACTGAAATGAAAATCCTTGACTTAAGAGCAATGGCATCTTTAGATTGAACCACAAGGTTAACCTGGATCACTGGAAAGAGAAGCACTTTGTTTAATGGAATATCGGTGGGAGCCAGCTGATTTTCTATGCATGTTGTTTTCATTCATGTGTTTACCTTTACACAACTATGTGCATTTCTTTCTTCACGTGTGCTGGTTGTCTTAGCAGAATGTGGCTTCCCTAATCTCATTTCTAACAGAAGTCTTTGTGTATCCACAGTTTACCCCATCTAACATTTAGAAATTGTTTCATTCTTCATCCTGTTACCTTGTTAATTATACATTCTTTTACTATTCTTTTAGTGACTATCCGAGTATTACACCATGCATCTCGCCATATTACAGTCTAATGCAAATGATGACTTTTACTGCTCCCAAAGTACTGCTGGAAACTTACAGCTCCCTGAATTCCTCTCTACTCCTGCCTTGTACATTAATGCCTATTGGGTCTTTTCATTTAAATTCCCAGGACAATCCAGCTACTGTATTTTTTACAGTCCTTATTGACTCAATTGCCTCCACATTTACTCTCTGCTGTACTCTTCTTCATTCCCTCAAATATTCTCGTGTTTCTACTGGGAACTATTTTCCTTCTCTCAGGTGACAAATCTCCTTTGCTTTTGTTTATCATAAAAACTATTCATTTCCTCCTCATGTTGTAGGAATATTTTTATTGGGTATGAAACTCTAGGTGAGTATTTATTTATTTTTGGTACTTAACCTGCTTGAGGCTCATAGAGCTTCCTGAATATTTGGATTGATGTCTTCCATCAGTTTTGGAAAATTCTTGGCCATTGTCTCTTTGGCTATTCCTCTGACCTGTTTCCTCGTATCTCTCTAGGACTCAGTTGCACGTATGTGAAAATGTCTGTGCATACCCCACTGTCTCTTATGCTCTTATTCTGTTTTATTTTTGTTTTCTCTTCTTTTTTTTTTCTCTCTCTCTACTCTCCACTTTGGGTATTTTCTGTTGACCTGGCCGCCAGTTCATTAATTCCGTATTCCGTTGCTAAAATCTACTATCAAATCCATCCACTGAAGTTCTAATAGATTGCATTTTTCATTCCTAAATGGCCACTTGGTTTTCTACTATAAATCCCACTTTTCTGGTGAAATTCTCTATCATTTTGTTTATTTTGCTATCTTTTTCACTCTTGTCTTAAAATACTAATCATAAATATTTTAAAGCCTTTCTGTGATAACTCCAATATCTGAGATCAATTGCAGGTTTGTTTCACCCACAAGGGCCAATCTTAGTTCTTTCACTCATGCCCAGAGCCTGCAATATCCCAGCACAGGCAGGAGGGAAGGGCAGCTGTCCATCATCAGCTCTCTTCTGAATGACTCTCTGTTTTCTGGAATTTTAGAACATTTATTTCTTACCCTTTCCACAGATCTCTGATACCTTTAAAATATGTGGGTTTTGGGAACTTACTTGGCTTTTTGTGGTCACTTCCAGAGGGAACGCTGGCCTACGTGACTTACTCCACTCTACACACTATCGTTCCCTGAATGCTTCATGGGACTGCTCCCTTGCTGTCTTTGCTTCTTCTCTATTAGCTGGGATGCAGGACTTTCAGTGCTAAGACTGGCACAGTCTTGTGCAAACTAGGATGGTTGGTCCTCTTATGTCTTGCCCTCCTCACATTCACCACCTTTAAAAAATCTGACAAAGTCCTATTCATACTTCAGATCAAAAGTAAATGTCATTTCTCTGTGATGCACTCTCTACCCTTCAACATGTCCTCCAAGGCTGAGTAAGGTACCGCCTTGGCACCTCTATCATGACCCATCTCAAGATCTATTTTGATGATTCGTTATTTTTTTGTTTGTTTCCAGGCATATTACAAGCTGCTTGAAGCTGGAACTCTTCTTTTATTCTATAGTTCCACTGTAGAGCCTTGTACCTGGCACAGAATATGCTCTTAGTAACTTAATGACTGTATTCATTTACTTATGCATTACTTATTCATTCACTGAATTTATGAATTCAGTGCTCTTTTACTGAGTATTTTCTGTGTGCCTGGTTTGGGGCAACTGAAAGGAAAGCAGCTGTTGTCTTACTTTCATATACTATCAAGTGAAGAAACAGGTTTAATAAATGGCTCTCATTTTCACTATTTCATTCAATAAGTACATATTACCTTTCCTATTATTTAGAAAACAAAACCAAGAATTACAAAAGGGTTGGGCAATTTGCCCAAGACTTCTTGGCTAGTAAGTTATAGGTCAGAGTACAGGTTCAATGGTTTCATTTTATAGGTGAGCCCAAATAAATTGGCTTAAAAGGGGGAATGTCCCTTACAGAAATGATATCATTACTTTAAAAAATGACTGTCTTCATGATTTCTTACGACTTCATGCTTTGGCCTACATCTGTGCTTTCTGAAAGAACTCTTCACTGGGATGAAAATGTCCTATCTCTGCATAAAACATTATGGTAACTATTTGTCTCATGTACCTGTTGAGGACTTGAATTGTGTCTAATGTTACTGAATAGTGAACTTCTCATTTTATTTAATGTTAAATTAAGTAACTGTGTAGCTAGTGGCACCCCTATTGGATAGCACATGTCTAAACTCTAAGTGAATGCCACTTTTTAAATATCAAAGACAAGACCTGGTATCAAAGAGTCAGCAGAGAAACAAGACTTTTTTATGCTAAAAAAAAAAAAAAAAAAACTCCTTGTTGGGAATCTGGTTTTTCTCAACACACAGCTTGGCTTCTCATCACTTTAAAGTATTTTATCAGCTGAAAGGTCAGGAAATCTTAGATCTCTATGTTCAAGAACCCAATTTCAGTCAGCCTTAGGCCTACACAGGAAAGTTTATGTATTAGACACACATTATGAAAGCCAAGAGGAAGTATGTCTACAACAAATCTTTAGAACCAGGAGGCCAGGGCTTAACAGAGAAGAAACTCATAGATTCTACCTTTGAGTTAAAAAGAACATGCATAGAGTAAAGTCTCTGTAGACGTGAATTAGATTCCAATGCCTGGGACCTTAATGTACTTCCTGTCAGCTGCTTTCATACATCTTATCAGAGATACATTGGTACCTTTGTATTTTGCGGAACCATAACAGTAGTGGATGAGAATCTGACTTTTTCATACAGACACACAGCAAGTAACTCCCCACTGAGATGATATAATAATTGTCACTGTTTATACATTTACATCATTATTGCCCCTACTCTAAACATAAGAAAATTATAATTTAGAGAGTTTAAACTTCTCGTCCAAATTAGTCATGTGTCATCTGTTCTTCCGGATTTGATGCTGATTTTCAATAAGCCATTCTTCCTCTGTCTCTACCAATGCCCTGCTTTGTCGGGGCTCCGGATTTCCACGTTGAATATAATGGGTTAGAATGTACAGCCATGTGTATCTGGGCACACGGAAGTGCTTTGTGATGGGCACCCTTGGTGGGGAAAGGAAGAAGCGCTGTGAGCTGAGACAACACCTGCCACCTTCACGTGGGAGGACTTTGAGTCCCAGCTCCATGATCACCCCTGCTGGAGAGCCTTGAATCAGCTACCTGCTACTCACCATTCGTTTTTCTTGAGTACTGAAAATGATATTCAAATCCAAACAGTAACAGCTAGTATGAATACATTCAACAAACTGGTATTGCTTATTAGTTCTCACGCAATATATATGACTCTCCTGTATCATCTCCTCTTTAGAGATGAAGATGGTGGGGCTGCACAGAATATAACAATCTGATCTGGCTTCAAATTAATGTAGCCTTTCAAAGTAGCTACGAAGAAAGAGGTTTCTTTGGTTTTAAGTACTTAGATAGATCATTGTCATTGACTGAATACAACTGGAACATTTTCCTCCTTGGGCTGTATCTATGCAGCTGCGTCAGGACTACATCTTCTCTCTGGAACAACTTTGCAGACCTTTTCTTGCAGTGAACCACAGCCTGGCACTTCATTACTCCAAACTGATTCCATCAAGAGACATTGGTTTTTGTTTCCTTTGATTACACTCAATTAGGTAAGGTTTCTTTTTCCATCCCTCTATGTATTGTTTGTTGTTTAAGAAAATATTTTTTCAGATACTCAGAATTCTTTTTTTTTTTTAACATTGCACAGATACTTTTCTATTTTAAAATCACATCTCCAGAAAGACAGGAGAAATGGGATGGGGTGCCAAGTTTGGTTTTACTGGTTGAGACGAATATGTGGCACAAGAACTTAGTTGAACTGAGTAAGTCCTGTCTGCCCTTGACCACAGCATGGTGACCTTCCAAATAGCCACAATGGGCCTGGGAGGTCACATCAGGACTCAACCAGATTTGCTGAGATGATGCCCTAGTGTCCTAAGACAGCTGTAACAAATGACCACAAACTGGTGGTGTAAAACAACAGAAATTTATTCTCTCACAGTTCTGGAGGTCAGAATTCCAAGGTCAAGGTGTCAGAGGGCCATGCTGTCTATGAAGTCAGTCTGGGAGACTCTATTCCATGCCTCCATCTAGATACTGAGAATTCTTAAATCAGAATAGGGAAAGATTATTTCAGGACCTCTAATGCTATCCTCGCTTCCTCTGAATCTTCCATAAGAAATGTGGTGGGCTTTGGTCTCAAAGGGGCTGGCTTCAAATAACAGTTCTGATATGAAGTAACTGTGTGACCTCAGGCAGGCCACAGCACCTCTGTGAATCGGAATTTCCTCGGCTGTGTACTGAAAATAGTGCTTGCTCTGTAGATTAAATAAAACTATTAAAGCAATAGAAGATTGAATGGCCCAGAGTAGGTTCTTATTACAATGTTATCAACTCTGAGAATATAAATAATGTATTCCAGATGTTTACCGAAGAATCCAAATAGCAAATATTTGCCTCATTATTGAATAATGTGATACTATGTCCCAAATTGTGGTTTGGAATATTTGGTTACTCCTTATATCAAATAAATAAATAAGTAAATAAACAAACTACTTTATCCCTGACGGTTTTATTTTCCCCAGTGTTTGTCCCTAAGCTTTGAAATCATGACTACTGTTGGTCAACAGGCTCTGTTCTTTGGCTATCACTGAGTTGGCTTTCTAGAGTCTGTATATATATTCACTGCAGCCTCCAGTATAACTAAGTACACAGATATAGCCTTCAGAGTCAAGCCTGTTATGATAAATAAGACCTTCCTGTTATCTGTTAATTATGAAATAAAAACATAGGCTATCAGATTGGTAGAGGTCCTTTGATGTTATTTGGTCAAACCTCTCCATTTAAAGAAGGGAAAATGAAGCTAGGAAGGGAAATTTCTTAGGCAAGAGTGTAAAATTGTGGGTGAGCCAGAGCTAGAACTGGGATTCGGTCCCTCCAGCCCTATCAAAATGCTAAGCCCTTCCCCCAAAAGGCATTTCAAGTTCTGCACATCTTCTGAGTTATGCCTGTGTTCAGCTCTGATAAGGGTATTTCTACTAGGACTATAATCATCCTGGATCCATAGCTCTGAGGACAAACTCGAAAGTTTGCTTCAGTGTCCCTGTACCAAATCCCAGAGACAGTTATGTCTACACAGATGGTCACCTGAAGATAGCAAACTCCTACAGAGATGCCATGCTCCACGGACTCTTGTCACTAGCTCTGTCTAACGACTGGCACTTTCCCTGGTGCAACTAGGAGAAATGCCATGTGTTCCAAGACAAGCTGGTATTCTTGCACTAGACAGCTTGGCTTGAGGCTGTCCCCAAACCACACAGTGTTGCCAGAAGACTTGGTTTCCATTCCCTTTAATTCACGGTGACATCTACTTGCATCTACCTGCATTTTACTTTGACCACAGCCCCTACATATCGTGAAACACAAAATCTTACTGTCTCTACCTCCTGACTCTTCTTCATCTCTCTTTTCTTTCTTGTGTCCTTGCAAACCAACAACCTGTCTGGCCATGTTTATCTCTTGTCCGGGCTACCACATACACACGCCACTCTTTTCCCTCCCTCCAATCCATTCTCCTCATAGTAACCAGATAAATCTTTCCAAAACATAATAGCGATGATGTCTTGATTAAAGCCTTTCAAAGGATCTTCACTGTTTGTAAGGACCTGCATGACCTGGTTTCTGGTAATTCCTCTAAGCCTCAGATGTTAGCACTATTTCTTCCCTCCCTACAATCCAGCTTATCCATACCACCTTTGTAATTATCTCAAGCTCTGTCTTACCCTCTGTCCTTCACACACTGTTCCCTGTTCTTGAAATGTGTTTGACCACCTCCTTTGCCGTGTTTCATGCTGACTTACCATTTGAAGTCTTAGCTTAAATGTCAGCCCTCCCAGTTTTCATTCTGTGGACTCTTTAGATTATATCCACAACTAGCTATATAGTCTTAGAACACATCCTCTACTGTAGCACTCATCACATTTGCTTATTTAGTTGCCTCTCATTATGTTCTAATTATGCTGTAAACCCAGAGGTGGGTAGGGACTCTACTGGATCTCCAACACTAGTCACAGGGCTTAAAAACATGATCTCTTCCAGGGCAAGGAATATATATAGTTACCACTGTACCTGTTGTACTCACCCTACCACAGAGCCTAGAGCAGAATCTGATACCCAGTAAACCCTCATCACAGTTTGCTGAGTAAAGTAAATGGAAACATTTGTTGTCGTTGTTGTTTGAACCACCGAAACATGGCATCACGTTAACAAATGCCAGAGAGCGTGCGTGTGGTCCAGATCCACAAAAAAACAAACCGCTGTCCAAAGCATCTGCATCTGGCACAATTTTCAACTCAAAGAGCGTTGATTCAAATGCAGTGTGAACCAAGAATCCTCAGAGCCAGGTGGGCATGCTGAAAGGAATCACTGGGGAGAGAAGGGAGGTCTGGGACAGCTCAGCTTCTTAAAAGAAGAAAACCAGAAATAAGACTTGAAATCTGACCTCACTCAGATTCATGCAGGTAGACGGGCTCAAAATGCTGTTTCTTCTCAAGGGTTGTATGATGGAAGGGCCTCGTCACCAGAGCTGAGCTCTCCAGGGCCGCTCAGCATGAGGACAAGATACCAAAGTCTGGCTTGAAGTTTAATGGAATCCATCACTTTTACTAGAAGGTGTTCAAGGAACACAGCATAGAATATCCCTCAGCAGTGCCTGAGTGGCTTTAATCGATGCTGAGACAGAATATTCAGTTCATTCTCTGGAAGATGAATACTTTTCACACTTTTCAAATGATTACATGCCCTGCTCTTAGCTTAATACCACATTTTGAATAATCCAATATTCCAGTTTCATGTATACCTAAAAACGGAAATGCATTTACTTAATTTCTGGTGATTTAACTGTGGAACAATGCTTTTTGTTGGAGCAGATGAGGAAGGCAGTGTGTGTGTGTGTGTGTGTGTGTGTGTGTGTTTCTTTTCCTTCCTTCTTCACATTCCTACCAGTTAAATTCCACAAACGGCCAGCAAAGAACTTCTAAATCGAGAGACACAATCAAGTGTCACACCCCGTGGGGCTGGGTGGGCAGTGTCTCTCTTGTTGGGCCTTGGCTTAAATGAACTGTGATGTTCTGAGGGATAACTGTTCAGAGGAAACTGACAGTTAAAGATGAAGGTCAGCTCCCAGCATCTATCTCTGCTGAATGAGATAACATCAGAACACACTTGAAGTGCTGCAGGCAAGGGTGAGAACCAGCTTATGACGGAGGCCGGCAGAGAAACCTCCCAGGGGCTTCAAGGGTATCTGGCCAAAGAAAGACTAGAGTTGAGGACCTGCTGTATGCAGACATCATACGTTGATTTAATCTGAATAACCAGCCTATAATCATTCTTTTTAAGATGAAAGATCTGAGGATCAGAGAAAGTAAGTGACTGGCCTCAGGTCAACCATACACTACTCAAGTTGAGGTCAAGTTTATCCACCCAAGGAGCCTCTCCTTTTCACTTCGCCAAAACACTATGCTCACTGACCCCTGGCTGACCCCACTCTCCTGTGATGTGTTGGCTTCAAGGTGTTTGCTCGAAAGTCTGTGATGAGCAGAATGCCTTGCACATCACAGGGCACCTGGAGAAACCCCAAGTCTTTGCTGTGAGGCACTTTCCTTTCCAAAACATAATACAACAGATGTAATATAGTGATAAACCAGCTAAGGCTCAGAGACACTCATTAAATCACTTGCCTAGTGTCACACAATCAGAATTAAACTCAACTGTAGCTGAGAAACAATTATGTGCTCTTTCCACCATTCTTCACTGCTTTTAAAAGGCATAGAAAAGGTTCTTCCGAATTTTCAGAGTTTTTTCCATCCATAAGTCTCTATGCGTGTGTGTGTGTGCATGCATGCGTGTGTGTCTTTTCCATCTTGTTGCTTTTCTCTCTTAAATTAAAGGCTTGGAACTCAGAGCTCTAGCATTGTGGGGACTAGATATACAGTTTCTTCTCCCAATTGATGGCCTCCAATTCCAAGAAGCTGTTAGTGAGCCCCTCACTGCTCAAACCCTTGACGTTCTCTGGTTTCACCACCGTTGTGATGGTCTGAACCCATAACATAATTAGAGAAATTAGTTCAAATCTCAAAGGAGATAGCTCCTTTGAATAAAAAATGTAAATTCCAACAAAGAGAATGGTACTTGTTGTAATGATGTTTACTCTAATCACATAGGTTATGATTCTACCACTGATTAGTATTTGTAGGTATTGTTGCAGGACTGTCTGCAAATCATTTCAAAGCAGACAAAAACCTCCCAGAGAAGGTTATACCTTGACTCCTCCATCTCCTCATTCCTTCTGTGATGTTACTTACTGCTCCTTCCCTCTCCACAGCCCCAAGGCAAATCGACCCTACACAAGATACCAGAATTTGCTTCCTTGAACACAACCAAATCATGGTCAGATTTACTTACTATGTCACATATGTTTGATAGTTTCTCATTGCTTATACAATGAAGTACAGGTGCCATGGCCTGGTAACCTGGCATTTGAGACCCTTTATGAGCTGGCACCTTGCTCTGTGCCTGCTTCATGCCCCACTACTTGTTTCTACAGAACATAGGTTTTAGCCTGGACTAGTCATCGTTTACTGAACACACCTGTAAAGATAATCCCTCTTCCCTCTGACACCTCTTCCACCATCTGTGTCTGTCAAAATCCTACTTATAGGCTGTACTGAGCTCAAATGACAATTATTAAGGCTTTTTCTCAAGTCAGGCTGGAAATCATCCTTCCTATCTTTGGATTCTTCATAGTGCGTAGTTAGGAGGCCCTTTGCAGAATATATATATATATATATATATATATATATGTATACACACACATGTATATGTACGTATATATACACACACACATATATATATCTGAATCACTTTGCGATACACCTGAAACTAACACAGTATTGTAAATCAACTATAGTTCAATAAAAAAAAACAAAGTGCTCATGGTTGTCATGCTATTAAAACTATTCATCTATAGTCTCACTTCTTTGTAAAGTTTCTTTTATTTATTTTACACAACTTCTCTGTACTTTCATCAGGCCATTGTGACTTACACATAGGAGCTATGTAAACTTTGTTTAAAAATACTTTTCACACTTTTCAAATGATTACATGCCCTGCTCTTAGCTTAATACCACATTTTGAATAATCCAATATTCCAGTTTCATGTATACCTAAAAACGGAAATGCATTTACTTAATTTCTGGTGATTTAACTGTGGAACAATGCTTTTTATCACGGAGAATTTGTATTTTATATTTATCACAAGGGTTCTTTTAGACATGTGAGACATTATTTTTAATCTTATATCACTTATGCAATCATGAAAAAGAAAATATGTCAGGCTAATTGGTTAAAGGACCCTCAATCTACTTCTTACTCAGAATGACTTGTCTGAAACAATTTTCAACTCAGTTATTAACGTCCATTTTTTTCTCGTACAATATCATCCTCTGTGCCATCAAGAAGTTTCTACTATTGTTTCAAGATTTGTAACCACTTCAATTACATCAATTCTACAACTTTTAATCAAGATATAGAGAATAATATTTTTTCTGCTTAGATGCTAGTCAATCTTCTTTTAATAAGATATCTCTGTGGAGGAGCAAACCTCCAATGCCCGGGATAGTTTAGCTGTTTACACAAAGAAATTTGGGCACAATCAGAATTAGAAACTAAAGAGAATAAGGAATTCTTATTTCGCTTCTATAATGGAAAGACTACACGTCAGCTAATCTATTGATGGACTTTTCTTGGCATAAAGTGTAGACCTTGAAATTTTTTCCATCAATTCAATAAAGTTGTCTAAAAAACAAAAAGATTGTTCATCAAACCATAAAAGGTTAGAGCAGAATGGGAATGTACAAATCTGATCACACCCATCCATTGCAAATTTCACCTAAAGTTTCCTTATCGGGATTATCAAGTGATTATAATCACTTCCAGTGATAAGGAACTTATAAGACAAATCATTTCCTCTTTGATTATTGATTGAATAATCCTGTTTGGCTGAAATCTCCCTCTCTGAATTGTCTGCCTAATGAAGCTACCCAGAGTGAATCAAAATTTTCTTTCTCTTGGGGCTTCAGAGAAAACGGAATTAGGGTCCCCGTTGAGTTTTCTTTCTTCAGCTAAATAAATTTTCTTTCAATATTGTTAACTCCTTTGAAGTGGTTTTTTGGCCTTATGAGGCTTAGTATAGGGACTAGTTGCTCTCCACTGGATAAACTCCTGTTTGTCGATCTTACATTTGCATTTTTATGCTCACAACTGAGTAGGATGCAGTTGGTGTACGTGATGGAGGAAACTAATGCAGAAAACAACAGAGTTCATCTGCAGGGATTGTGTCCCACTGTCTGAATAGGCTGCAGTGATGCCTGGGAGCAGGTCAACATGCCATCAGGTCAAGGTCAGCTCCTGGGTTCTCCTGTGGCATCAAATGCAAAGGTGTTATTACACCTGCTACCCCTGTTAGAAGCAGATCTCTCACCCTCCTTCTCTCTGTCTCCTCCCCCCTCCCTCCCCCTCCTTCTTCTCCATCTCCCCCATTCTCCCTCCCTCCCTTTTCTCCTCTTCTTCCTTTTCTTCTTCTCCATTTTCATCTTCTATTTTTCTACCTCTTTCTTTCTTAAACCTCTATGTTTTAAGTTGTATTTTATTGTGTTTGTATTTTGTTTTAAGTTGTTATTTCTGAGTCTGGAGAAAGCCAGCTTTCTGAATAATAGAATTCACTAAATATGAATTCCACGTACTACTTATTTGTAAAGCAGTATTTATTATACTTGGAAAGAGCTTTCCTGAAAGTAGCTTTCCCTATTTATTGATGATATAGCCATTATTATTGATGATATGTTTGAGACTTTGAGTCATACTGTTCTAGTGTAGGTTAGACTGTCTGTGTGATGCCATATGGGATCTAATCATGATAAAAATTAGTTTTCAACTGAGTCAAGCTTAAGCACACAGGTAAATTTTTATACAGAAACCCTACTTGAACATCATCAATTGTTGGATGCCTGGGCTGTGTTTGACACTCTATATTTTCAGGTCCAAAGAGAAAATTGACTTAGTTTCCAGTTCTTTAGGAAATTAAGAGATTTTTAAAAATTAAAATGAAAGGTTTCAATGTATAGAGGGTCTATTCTCTTCCTCAAGGTGAAATACCTACAGTACTTTCCCTCTGGTGAAATTTTCAACCTCTTTGAAGAATATGAGGATAGTTTACCATTTCCTTAGCTTCATAACTACATAGATATTTCCAACACAATATTTAATAAAGCTGTTAAAGGACCACGGCATCAACTTTGATGGCACAGTAAGGAGAGAGGTCTGATGAATGCAAATACCCGTGGCAGGAATTAGATGGTGGTACAAGAAAAGTGTCCTTTTTTTTTGCAAAGGCACCTTCCTTCATGACACAGAACAACTTTCAGGAAAGATTTTCAAATAAAAAAAAATACAACACCTACACAATGACCTACTGACTACTGAGCTTGTTTCACCCTTAAGATGATGGTTCATACCAAGTCCTTGCTCTGACAGTTTGGAGGGTCAGACTGACGATGCACAAATAAAATTGGTCTCTATCTTCACCCTCTAACAGAAAAAAAAAAAAAAAATCCACCTTGGAACTTACTCTGAAGATGTCCTGGTCTCACTGAAATGAAGAAAGAAGCCACCCCACAGGCTAGAGCAACATGGCTGGCCAAGCTTCCCACAAAACCAACGGCCGCGTGCCTGAGAGGCTTTCCTTTCACTGGAATAGCTTAAGGATATGTCATCACTGACTCATATCTCATAAACATGATTTACAAAAACGACTTGGTGTCAGCTGGGTTTTATTAAACTGTAAATTAAAGAAAAAACCCTGCATACAGAATATGCAACAACTCAACACCCACAAATTCACTGGCTCTCTTCTCCCAACTTCTTTTGGTGGTCGGTAACCCTGAGGAAAATATACACCTCATCAACTCCCATCAACCACTCTCTGCACTAAGGGGGGGGGGGAAGCATCACACTCACGGAATTCCTCACCACAGATACACGTGTGAGCATGTGTGTGCACGCACACCACCAGCACAAACATAAAACACGAGGATTTATATAGTGATTCCAAAGAAAATAAAATGCTACATTTATACATGACAAAGAAAAGAAAAAGTCATGCTATGTCAAGCTAGAAATACACATTTTTAAAAGCCAGACTTGTTACTTAAAAAAAAGGAGAATGCTTTGGCTGAACTTGCCAGGGAGACACAGTGCAAAACGGAAAGAAAATAGGATGCCTGGTCAATGCAATAATTCAATTAAAATGCATTGCTCTGACTCTGGCAACCATCCATTGGCTTGCAAATATCATATAAAACTCTGTTCTCATTGGTTCTCTGAGTTCATGGAAAGCATCACGTCATTTCATTGGATTGTCTTGTACTTTAAATGATTACGTTAAAGGGCTCCTGGGAAGATGGAGAGACATTGAAAACCCTACAGACCTCTTCCCTTTACTTTATATAATAGTGCATATAAAATCATTCTAAAGAAAAGAAGGGTGTGTAATTCGTAGCAGAACCTGAAATAAGTGACCCAAATTCTGCACTTGAGGTTCTAAAAAGTATTTACGCAGCTTCTCACGCCAACGGATGGGCTGGATTTGAGCAACAATGATAATAAGTGATCTAGGATTCATGAAGAGACCCATTTAAGCTATTGTGTTAATAGTGTATTTTATTACGGTAGCAGTACTTGTAACAGACAAATGAAAAAAAAAGTACAAAGGGAGAAACATGATAGAAATTTATTGTTTGTTCACATAAATCCCCAAATTTATGTTCCTCATTGGTAGGGAAGACTTTCTGAAACCTGGTCTGCTATCTTCAATACATGTTTTCCAAAACAATTACAAGAGCCATCCGTATGAAGCTGGAAAAGACGGAAAGAGCATAAGAACGATATGTAGTAGAGTTCTGGGCACCAGGATTGAACAGGATGGACGTGGCACCATTTCTGCATGCATAGCACTGGTCAGAGCTCAGTTAGAAATGTCTCCTTGCTGTGTGCGAGGGAGAAAAAGGAAGTGGGTTTGGTAAATAGCTAGCCAGTCTCTGCTGCCCAAATTAGAAGAAATCCTCACTTCTGCCATCCCTCCTCTAGTTAGGAGGCATGATAAGTATCACAGTTCCTTTGTATTCAGCATGCAATCTGCATTTAAGGTAGATTTTCAGTAGTGATTCCAGGGACTGGGCTATCAGATCCTCCCTAGGGAATCCCTTTTCCAGGGAGTAAGAAAAATGGGACTTCCAACCAGTCTACTATGGACTAGGGTTTGGGTACCATAGGTAATAATTACTATGACTCAAATGGCTTTAGAAGTGATGTGTCACCTCAGAGAACATCTTTCCATGATTTTTTTTTTTTACTTTCAAATCCATTTGTATTCAATCGTGTGGAAATTCATTCATATATCTTTCCATTTCTTTCAAAAAGCAAGTTACAGAAGCCTATAAAATATCCAATTAGAAGATGTTAAATCCAGACCTTTAAAAGGTAATATTGACAGTAAAATTAGATGAAGCTAGAGGTGAGGGTATTTCACTTAAGGTATGCATGTGTATCTTTAAAAGAGGGTTAAATTGAGTGTTGTCAATAAGCTCGTTTAATAGCGGCCAAAATAAGGAAGGCAGCCTCCAATGTAGGGCACATAACTACCTTCCGTCCTCACTGGTCTGCTGTGCTCTTTCCTGCCAGAAGTTCCTAGTGTCCCCAAACCCATTAATAATGAGAGCAGAAGAGAACATTGCTGGGACGTGTATTTGTATGATGGATGAAATCAAGTACTAAGGAGAAAGGGATGATCTGGACAATTATTTCAGCAAGAAGGGAAAAAAGCTTAGCGAGGAAGAGAGAAGGAAAGCTCTGGCAATCTAACTCATTTCATGGTTGGATTAGAAACAAATCACAAGAAGCAAGTTTCTTTTCTTTTTTTTAAAGGAGGGATGTCAGAACATGTGCTGCCCCCCAGGACTAAACTAGTGAAGAATGGGAACCGAGAATGAGCTGGAGAAGAGCCAAAGTGCACAGAAATCCATAAAAGGGAGCCCAGTGTTGGTGTGTTTGACTAGATGGATATAAATAGAAGATCACAGTATCTGGAATGTTTGAGGAATGTCTTAAGATAACCATGAGTTTCCTGTTGGAAATGGTGGACTTACCTTCCAAAATCTATCGAACTGTAAGCGGAAATAAATGAGTCAAGTACCCAAAGAAATGGAAATGGTAAACTATGCTCATATCCTTCAAAGAGGTTGAGCATTTCACCAGAGGGAAAGTACTGTAGGTATTTCACCTTGAGGAAGAGAATACATCCTGTATACATTGAAACCTTTCATTTTAATTTTTTAAAATCTCTTAATTTCCTAAGGAAATGGGAACTTAACTAAGAAAACAACAGAGCAACGGTTCAATAATTTACGGTGTGTTCCCTGAATAAAATATTATGTAGCTATTAAAATGAACATTGTGGAAACACCACAGCAACAAGTAACTTTGTTTAGCATGCAGTAATACAGGAAAAAGCAAGGGACAAAATGACCTATGCGCTATGATCACCGCAGCGGGAAAAACAGTTGTGGGAAAGAGATGAAAGGAAATTGTGCAAAAAGTATCTATTGAAGGTGATGGGAATACAGAGGATTTTTTATTTAAGTAGTTTCACTGTTATATTACTGTTTCAATATGAACACATGGAGATGGGCAGGCGGGGGGCAAAAATAAAAATTCTCCCCGACTTCTCGTGTGAACGAGAACTGCAAGCGCCCGGACTGGTGCGAATGTGCGCGTGCGGGCAAAACTGGCCTGGGCCGGTCCTGCTGCCACCGCCAGTGCCCTGACCCATCCTGGCTCAGGTGGCACAGATGTTGATGGGCAGTGCTCACGACCTGGCTAGGGCATTAAGTGCTCCGTGCTGGTCCTGAGTCCCGTGGCCATCGCTTGGATTTCTGCTTTAGCTTCTTCTCATGCCAGAACCCATGATAGAGGTAACTCCGTCCTCTGGGCCTCAGTTTCCTCCTGTGGCATTTTGTAAACACGTAAGTATCCTACCGGTAGGTACAAAGAGGGACCGCTGCCGAGAGTGGCACGGAACCTGTAAGATGCCACGAAAACGTCTCTGCCTTCTTACTTTATCCTCCCCCGCCTCTTCCTTCGGATCGCTCTCCCTCTCTGTCAATCTCTCTTTCTCTCTCTCAGTTTCTCTAAGTCTTTATCTCTCTGTGTCTTTGTCTCTCTCTGTATCTCCTTTTCCCTCCCTCCTCCCCCACCCCTCTCTTTATCTCCTGTTCTCTCTCTCACACGCGCACACGCAGGCATTTATACACACGCATGCACGCTCTCTGCTCTAGGCACCTTCAGCTCTGCCGTTAGTGAGCACGCCTTGCTCTCTCTTGCCTCCAGGAAGCACGTGCTTATTTCATCTTTCAAGTCTCCTCAGGGAACACCGAAACACCCCCTTCTTGTGTCCATCTAATAAGCACTTGAAATGAATACTTTTTGTTGTGCCATTGATAGGACATAAGAATATTGCACTGGCCTGTGAGACCCGTAACTAGGAAATCTTTGCATTAAGGTATTAACACTATGTGAGGCACTCTCAAAGTTTCAAAACCCTTTACCAATATTTATTCTATTACTTAAAATAAAATTTATAGATAAACAACAAGGTTCTACTGTATAGCACAGGGAACTATGTTCAACATCCTGTAATAAACCATAATGGCAAAGAATATGGAAACGAATATATATATAAAACTGATTCACTTTGCTGTACACCAGAAACTAACACAACATTGTACATCAACTATACTTCAAAAAATTATTTTATTTTAAATGTATTATTTGTTACTGACACCATAATAATAAACTCAAGGAGTTAAACAGAGCAAATTATATTACTATTACCTTTTTACAAATGAGGAAAGTGAGGCCGAGATATACCACAAAAGATGCCTAAGATAAATATCCAACCAATGGCGGAAATGGGCATAGAATCCAGGACTGTCTGAGCCCCAGTCCTAAACTCCCTGTAGGACACTTGCGTCTATCTAACACTGATTGTGATGGTTCCACAAGGTAGGAAGATAAGGTCACCCCCAGTGGTTGTCAAGTCACCAGATGGCAGGGCTGCAGCCCATCTGACGAGTTTCTGATGAGTTTCTGACTCAGCAGATTTGGGGCAGGGCCCAGCAACTTGCATTTTTAACACACTTCCCAGACGCTGCTGACAACGAGACCACACTTAGAGCACCACTCAATTCTACAAATCTTCTGAGCTGCTTTGTATTAACCACCGTCTTGACACCCATCAGGCCACCAATTCCTTGTGCGTAAATGACATTTTTAAAAATATCATCCTGCACGATTGTAACGGTGCTACACTTTTCCCGATAAGCCCTTCTAAGTTGTAAAATGCCTTAGGAAATTGTGTTTAATGGAGTGCGTGGTGGGGAAGGAGTCACCAAGTGCTTGGATCTTTGGCCCTCATTAATATTTAGATCTTCCTGAATCCCGAGGAACGCGGGGCTCAGCGGCCGGGTGGAGGGACACGCCGAAACAGACAGACCTATTCAGGGAGAAGAACCCGGGCTCATGTGCCCGTTGAATGTTAACTCCCTTGAAAAATAAAAATAACACAGAAAGCAATCTTCGCTGGGGAAATAGGTCATTCTAGATTAGGCGAACGTTGTTGTTTCAGGTGGCTAACCTTATTGCTCCCAACCTCCTGAACTTGGAGTTAAAAAATAAAACCACAAGCCCGAGGGTCAGTCCACAGCGCAGTCGTCTGAAGGCAGCACTATTAACGGTAACTTAATACCATGAATTTGGGAAGTTTGCGCTGTGGTCCTCTTACTGCCCAGGAGAACTTAAAAATAAAGCTAACTGCACAGGGAACACGAGCAGTTCGCTGGTTTTCCATTAGGTACCTGGTGGGAGGTGTTTTTTTCACCTGTCGTCTCCTGAATGATTATTTGTGGAGGTCAGGGGTACCGTCGTGTGCTGGGTACAGAGGATGGAGGTCAGTTGGCGGAGGGGTGAGCCCAGGATGGAAGTTTGGACAAAGTGTATTTGGAAACAGTTGTGCATAATCCATTCATCTGGGACTTTGGCTTCACTGATATAACCTCAGTCACGTGAAACGCTAACCCAGGTAGATGGTCATTCACTGGAGAGCTTTCCCAACTGTGCGCCTGTAGGGCCGGCGCCACCAATACTGTCACAGCCGTTGTGTTTGCTGAGACAGTTATGACTGTCCCACCCGTCGAATCCAGGATTCAGCTCTGAGAAACCCGACAATCCTGTGACAAGCACAGGGAATAGTCCTCTGGGGGAGAGGGGAGATGTGTACCCCAGTAATTCAGTTTGATGGGCTTAATGAGAAGCAAACACACAACTGCAAAACCTGGCTGCAGCTGCGCTCTCACAGGCGTCCACATTTAGCCAAGCACCCACACTGTTGGTTTCCCAGGGATGTTAACCTCCGGGACCTTCATTAAGATGCCCAACAATGCTGCCCTCATCAAGTTCTTTGTGTTCCATTGATAAGTCTGAAATTTACGGAATATCTCCTGTATACCTAGCATTCTATTAGTGAAATTCCACGATATCATTTCATCTGTATCAAGACCTTTTTGGTAGATATTATTAGAATCGGTTTCCAAATAAGGAAACTGAAGGATAGGTCTAGGAATTTCCCCAGGGTGAAATGGGGAGTAAGGAGTGGTAACCAGAACCAGTCAGAACACCTTGGTTGATATTTTAGGTGTTGTTCTCTTTGCTCATAATGTTTTGTTTTGTTTTGTTTTGTTTTTTCCCACTTTTCTACCAGGGCAACATGGTCTCTTCTTCCAGGGTCTTAGTCCGATGCTGTGTCTTCCATGTGACTTCCCTAAACCCATCCACTGGTGAAGCAGAGCTGTTTATGCTGTTCTCCTCTGTGCCCTCATAGCCCTTTGTATGTACATTTCTTATTTATCACACTAAGATATTATTTACGTGCTTATCTTCCTGACTAAAGAAATTTTGCCCTTATTAAATCTTTATATACATAAAATCTGGTGTTCAGTGAATATTTGTTGAGTCAAACTAAGTTGTATTTATAATTATAACACTATTCAGAGTTGGCTTCTAATTACATCTACTGAGCAAAATAGTCCCTCAATAAGGCTTAAGTGTAATTGTGTACCATCTAAATATGGCAGACCCAGAGGTGCTATCACATGGAATCCCCTTTCAAGGCACTGATTTCCACTGGATGTGACCCAAATGGAAAGCAGGAGCCTGGAAGTCAGGGACAAGCTGGGTGATGACCACTTATGTGTCCACCGCTGGGGAGTGGCCCTCACGGGGACAGCAACTGGTACGTATAATACACACGGTGTTTCCACCTGTTACCGTAGAGTCCCGTGTGATGCTCAACACAGCCCTGGGATGCAGACTGTAGCATCTCTCTTTTACACGTGAGAACATTGAAGTTCAGGGATGTTAAATAAATCATCAAATGTCACATAGCAAATATGTAACAAGAGTGTGACTTTAATCCAGGTTTTTACCAACCCTCACACTTCCTAATAAACAATTCTGTCTTGAATAAAATGCAAGCCTGAACAACAGGATCCACTGTGTTAGCAAAAAGAAACAAAAATCATAGTGTGAATACCAGGTGGCAAAGAGTAGATCCAATCAAGAGCCTCGGAACTTTAAGGTACCCGGCTTCTCAACTGGTCTGTTTTGCATGCTAGCAAAGTAGCACTGGCCAAAATATTTACCTGATGGAAGCCTCCATTTTCCTTTGGAAACTTTACTAAACAGAAATAATCACCTGAGTCCTTCTTTCCTTAGAGACATATATATATATAGCTGGTGCACGTGAAACCTCCTAGTAACCTGTAGAACCTTCTAGAAGTCCAAGGGGCCATTACAGGTATTTTAATCTGTAATTGGGGAACAGTCAGATTGATTGGGACAGTCACAGTTCAATCATTTAATTATAAATAAAAAATTCATTTACCCAAAGCCCCTCAGGGAAAAGAATTTGACTTCTTTGCAGAGTCTCTTCAGTACCTTTAAGTTGCATCAAGCACGCAAAGTGAATAGGCCTTTGCTAAATTTGGGAGAGGAGAAGGTTCTGGACGTTTTGTATAAGACCGAGACTAGATTTTCTAGAATAAAGAGGAGCAATGTACTGACAAGTGTGTGCCCCATTGAAATGGGGCGAGGGTAGCCCAGTGACCTGTTCTCCTCGAGTCCAAGGTTCTCACCAGCCATTGCCCCTCCTTCCCATGCAGAAGAGTATCTCTGCCTCTGCTTTCTGTGGTAGCTGGACCCAGGTAAACATTCTATGGGTCTCAGGTGACCCTGGAGTCTGGGATTAGGAAACTACACCTTTGCTCACTGGGTTTTCCTTCTGATGGCTCCTGAGTTAATACCATAGAACCTTGGTCTCTCCAGATCACAGGCCACAGAGATGCATCAAAGTATTTGTCTGTTTATTGTTTAAACAGAGGAGTGATTGATGAGAGATTTGTTTTAAAAAAATCTGGAAATTTTGTGCAAGATATCTTAGAATGAAAGAAGCCATGAATAGAAAAGTTGTTTATGAGGGTTTCATGACACAATGCAGTTTTAAAAGAGAAGAAAAAACTCATGATAACACCAAATGTATGGTGTGGGACAGTTAATGACCAGACTAAGAGAAGGATTAGGTCATGGGAGGTACTGAGAGAATTTAAGCAATGTAGTTTTAGTAACGTTGAGTTTGAGGACCTGTTGCAAGTACAGATACAGATGTCTATCAGATAATTAGATATATGCAGTGTACAGTTCAGGGAAAATGCTGGACTGGTGATCAAAACATGCACATGTACACACACACAAAAAAAACTGCGAGTAATCCAACACCAGGAAAGCAAGGAGATACCGCATGAAATACAATAGGTATCACAGAGATTACAAGAGCATTAAATTGACTCTTCAGGTCTTAATCGTAAATGAATATATGCTTTGCTAATGTTAATCATGTTTAGTAAACACAATATAAAGTTTTCACAAATTGTGCTTATAATTAAGACATAGTCATATGTTCATATTTCATTTCCAGGTTGGCAAAGACCATAGTCCATTATTTCTTAAGCGAGGTAGGAGGTTCATGAGGGTTTTTATTATTATTCTTTTATACAGATATTATCCCTTAAATTGTACATAAACATTATGTATATTCCTTTATATATATTATATTTCAAAATATTTTTAAAATCCCAGGTACATAGTATCAAAACTGAGAAGAAATTTATTCACGTCTTAATTCTATTAGGCAGGTGAGGATGAGATGATTCTATCCACTATTTCAAATGCAGTTCATGCTCCTGACCCTTCATTTCATGAGGATTTGGAAAATCCTAGACATTGTGATTCTGGAAAATTTGAATAAGTTGGACAAAACTATTATGGATTCATACCATTCACCAGAAATATGTACATAACTAATAACTTTTCAATTGTGACCATTTATTCATCCACTAATTTATTCAATTAATAATTTCTGGGTGAATACTCTTTTCCAGATGCCATGCTGGCTCCTGGGGTCACAGAAATCAATTAGTCAGGGCCATTCCTTCAAGGAGTTGGTACCTAGTAGGGCAGTTACAGTTCCATCTGAGAGTGGTATACATATGGTGTATACATAAGGTATACGTAAGGTATACACAAGGGAGGGACATGTGATGTGGAATGAATGAAGTTCCTGAGGTAATATTTGAGCCGAATATCAAGGATGAGAAGAAATTAGCTGAGCAAATATAGGTGGGAACATTATTTTAGGAGTGGGACTGCTGGTGGAAAAGGATAAATTTTTTTAAAGCATCTATGTTAGGACTGGCACAGCTTTAAATAAACACAGCAGCATAAGGAAACACTCTTTAGCATGTGTGACTGCTTCCTTGCACCAACAGGCAATGATCATTCTCAGTCTGAATGGGGACCATCCCCACGGACTGTCTGCCCTCACAGCTCTGATTCACTTTGGTTCTCTCCCTCTTCTCAAGCTCTTCCAACAAGAGAATTTAATGTGATCCTCATTAAATGCAATGTGGAAGAAACTCACCTATCATAACCTATTATCCAGGTGTCTGAAATAAGTGTTTGGGAACTTACATAGAAGGGAAGGAAGGAAAGCAGGAATGCCTCCGCTTCCCTGGGGACCTTCTCAAAGCCTTGATGAAGTGTTGCTGTTTCTGGTATGCAAATTCAGAACCTCTGACAACCCTTCAACTGTGATTCCACGAGAATGCCGCAGCGGATGGTTTGCTGAGTCTGTGTTTAGTATGTGGCAACACATGGCTCAGAATTTTAAAGTATCTCAGAGCTACAGTGATTGAGCAACCAAAAGTGGTTCCACATGGCTGGTGAACGTCTCATCAGGCAGAGACCAGGATGATTCCTCCTGCTCTAGATTCTTATAATCCGCAGATTGGTTTTGCTATTATAGAGTGTAATCAGCTTTGGAGGGTATCATCCATCAAAGGGAGGGAGCACAGTATCACTCCAACCAAGTTCGATGACTTGCCTTTCTAACCAAGAGAGGGACAGTGACCCTGAACCCTAACTCTGCCCCCTAACCATTTTCATAAAAAAATTATAAAGAATCTTATCTGTCCTTGACAGGTCGGTTTTCTCAGGAGATCTGGAAATTATGCTCAGTTTCTACCTTAATTTAAAGAAAATGAATAGAGACAATTGTGAAAGTTATTTGCTTAGTTCTGGCTGCTGTAACAAAGTACCATAGACTGGGTGGCTTATGAACAACAGTAATTTATTTCTTACAGTTCTGGAGGCTGGAACTTCGACATCAGGGTGCCAGCAGACATGTGTTCTGGTGAGAAGCGCTCTCTTCCTGGCTGTACACATCCAATTTCTCCTTGAGTCCTCACGTGGCAGGAAAATGGCAAAAGAGCTTTCTGGGGTTCCTCTTATAAGAGCGCTTACCTCATTCATGAGGGCCCCACCCTTATGACTTAGTTACCTCCCCAAGGCCCCAACTCCTGATAGGGGGTTAGGATTTTGACATACAAATTCATGGGGGTTGGGGGGCACAAACATTTAGTCCATAACGTGTTATTATTTTAAGTTTGCATCTCTAGAATGTCTTCTATTAAATAGGCTCAATGTGTCTTTTAAAAAGGAGTGAATATGGGCTTCCCTGGTGGCACAGGGGTTGAGAGTCTGCCTGCCGATGCAGGGGACACGGGTTCGTGCCCCAGTCTGGGAAGATCCCACGTGCCGCGGAGCGGCGGGGCCCGTGAGCCATGGCTGCTGAGCCTGTGCATCTGGAGCCTGTGCTCCGCGACGGGAGAGGCCACAACAGTGAGAGGCCCATGTAACGCAAAAAAAAAAAAAAAAAAAAAAAAAAAAAAAAAGGAGTGAATAAATAAACGAGTGGATGGAAACATACAACCTTGGTCACAGCAATGGACTACGCAAGAGATCACTCCACTCCTGGCAAGGGTTTCTTTGTTGTCAGAATCTGCTTCTTCTCACAGGAGAAAGAAATACTGTGGTGTAAACAGGTCCTTGGTCATGAAGAGAAGTAAAAAGGTGATCTTAGATGACTCACAGGATGAACAAGCTGCAGGAGAACTTGGTGGCCTGTTGCTCCTTTGCAGACCCTGCCCAGTGGTGCAGTGGAAAGAACACTGTCAAGAGGCAGTATCTAGAACTGAACCACAAAGGAGACTTTCTTCTATCACACCTGGGGTAGGTGTCTATGTCCACCAAGAAACACATGTGAAGAGATGGAAGTGGGACAAAAGCAATGATTACAAAGGTCTTGGATGGTGGTACAAATATCAGGAAATTTGGAGTCAAGTAGCCCTGAATTTGACTCTCAGCTTGGCCACTAATTAGCTGCTTAACTCTAGCAAGGTTTTTTTTCTTAATTCC
Source organism: Phocoena sinus (assembly GCF_008692025.1). NCBI lineage: Eukaryota > Metazoa > Chordata > Mammalia > Artiodactyla > Phocoenidae > Phocoena > Phocoena sinus. The sequence goes on from NC_045775.1 coordinate 9,026,382, forward strand.
TTGAAGCATCATCTCCCCATTTGTAACCCCCTCCCCTGGAATTTTTACAAGCATTAAATGAGTGAATGTATGTAATTAGTACTATGATGGACTCCTAGTTGGCACTTCAGAGTTGAATAAGTCAATAGTTAACTGTCTCTTTGACAAAGTTGTGAAGCAACTGGGAGCTAGCCACAGGACCCAGGGAAAATCAAAATACAGTCAGAAAGGCCAAGTTGGAGGATATAGTTTAGATTTTTTGCAACAGTGAACTTCCTGTACTGACTCCTGGAATTGGACAGATTTACTCACCCAGTTACTGTCTGTGACAGGCCTCTTTTTGCGAGGACACAGCTGATCCCTGAAAGTCTCTCCTCTCTGTAGGTAGGCAGATCTGAAGAGAAAATAAGGAGGAAGAGGGCATTCAAAACTTCTACTAAAACTGCCTATAAGATGCCTGCCTGTGCTGGGTGCTTTGGGGACAGTAGGGAGCTAAAAGAGGAAGAAACAATGGGACTCCCTCTCTCCCTTTAACAAACTTCACAGCCTGGAAGGAGAGGGGCTGCTGGGAGAATTAAATGAATAATTATCATGAAAGATGCTAATACTTGGGCTTCCCTGGTGGTGCAGTGGTTGAGAGTCCACCTGCCGATGCAGGGGACACGGGTTCGTGTCCAGGTCCGGGAAGATCCCACATGCCACGGAGCGGCTGGACCCGTGAGACATGGCCACTGAGCCTGCGCGTCCGGAGCCTGTGCTCCGCAACGGGAGAGGCCACAACAGTGAGAGGCCTGCGTACCGCAAAAAAAAAAAAAAAAAAGATGCTAATACTTTTTTTTTTTAACATCTTTATTGGGGTATAATTGCTTTACAATGGTGTGTTAGTTTCTGCTTTATAACAAAGTGAGTCAGCTCTACATATACATACATCCCCATATCTCCTCCCTCTAGCATCTCCCTCCCACCCTCCCTATCCCACTCCTCTAGGTGGTCACAAAGCACCGAGCTGATCTCCCTGTGCTATGCGGCTGCTTCCCACTAGCTATCTGTTTTACATTTGGTAGTGTATATATGTCCATGCTACTCTCTCACTTCGCCCCAGCTTGCCCTTCCCCCTCCCCATGTCCTCAAGTCCATTCTCTACGTCTGCGTCTTTATTCCTGTGCTGCTCCTAGGTTCTTCAGAACCTTTTTTTTTTTTCAGATTCCACTTATATGTGTTAGCATATGGTATTTGTTTTTCTCTTTCTGACTTACTTCACTCTGTATGACAGACTCTAGGTCCACCCACCTCACTACAAATAACTCAATTTCGTTTCTTTTTATGGCTGAGTAATATTCCATTGTATATATGTGCCACATCTTCTTTATCCATTCATCTGTCGATGGACACTTAGGTTGCTTCCATGTCCTGGCTATTGTAAATAGAGCTGCAATGAACATTGTGGTACATGACTCTTTTTGAGTTATGGTTTTCTCAGGGTATATGCTCAGTAGTGGGATTGCTGGGTCGTATGGTAGTTCTATTTTTAGTTTTTTTAAGGAACCTCCATACTGTTCTCCATAGTGGCTGTATCAATTTACGTTCCCACCAACAGTGCAAGAGTGTTCCCTTTTCTCCACACCCTCTCCAGCATTTGTTGTTTGTAGAATTTTCTTTTTAAAAATTTATTTATTTGGCTGCATTGGGTCTTCGTTGATGCACGTGAGCTTTCTCTAGTTGCAGTGAGTGGGGGCTACTGTTCGTTGTGGTACACAGGCTTCTCATTGTGGTGGCTTCTCTTGTTGCAAAGCATGGGCTCTAGCTGCATAGGCTTCAGTAGTTGTGGCACATGGTCTTCAGTAGTTGTGGCGCACAGGCTTAGTTGCTCCATGGCATGTGGTATCTTCCCAGCCTGGGGCTCGAACCCATGTCCCCCGCATTGGCAGGTGGATTCTTAACCACTGCACCACCAGGGAAACCCTGTTTGTAGAATTTTTGATGATGGCCATTCTGACTGGTGTGAGGTGATACCTCATTGTAATTTTGAGTTGCATTTCTCTAATGATTTGTGATGTTGAGCATCCTTTCATGTGTTTGTTGGCAATATGTATATCTTCTTTGGAGAAATGTCTATTTACGTCTTCTGCCCATTTTTGGATTGGATTGTTTGGTTTTTTTGATATTGAGCTGCATGAGCTGCTTGTAAATTTTGGAGATAATCCTTTGTCAGTTGCTTCATTTGCAAATGTTTTCTCCCATTCTGAGGGTTGTCTTTTCATCTTGTTTACGTTTTCCTTTGCTGTTCAAAAGGTTTTAAGTTTCATTAGGTCCCATTTGTTTATTTTCGTTTTTATTTCCATTTCTCTAGGAGGTGGGTCAAAAAAGATCTTTCTGTGATTTATGTCATAGAGTGTTCTGCCTATGTTTTTCTCTAAGAGTTTTATGGTGTCTGGCCTTACGTTTAGGTCTTTAATCCATTTTGAGTTATTTCTGTGTATGGTGTTAGGGAGTGTTCTAATTTCATTCTTTTACATGTAGCTGTCCAGTTTTTCCAGCACCACTTATTAAAGAGGCTGTCTTTTCTCCATTTTATATTCTAGCCTCCTTTATCAAAAATAAAGTGACCATATGTGCATGGGTTTATCTCTGGGCTTTCTATCCTGTTCCATTGATCAATATGTCTTTTTTTGTGCCAGTACCATACTGTCTTGATCACTATAGCTTTGTAGTATAGTCTGAAGTCCAGAGCCTGATTCCTCCAGCTTCGTTTTTCTTTCTCAAGATTGCTTTGGCTATTTGGGGTCTTTTGTGTTTCCATACAAATTGTGAAATATTTTGTTCTAGTTCTGTGAAAAATACTATTGGTAGTTTGATAGGGATTGCATTGAATCTGTAGATTGCTTTGGGTAGTATAGTCATTTTCACAATGTTGATTCTTCCACTCCAAGGACATGGTATATCTCTCCATCTGTCTGTACCATTTTTAATTTCTTTCATAGGTGTCTTATAGTTTTCTGCATACAGGTCTTTTGTCTCCTTAGGTAGGTTTATTCCTAGGTATTTTATTCTTTTTGTTGCAATGGTAAATGGGAGTGTTTCCTTAATTTAGCTTTCAGATTTTTCATCATTAGTGTATAGGAATGCAAGAGATTGCTGTACATTAATTTTGTATCCTGCTACTTTACCAAATTCATTGATTAGCTCTAGTAGTTTTCTGGTAGCATCTTTAGGATTCTCTATGTATAGTATCATGTCATCTGCAAACAGTGACAGCTTTACTTCTTGTTTTCCGATTTGGATTCCTTTTATTTCTTTTTCTTCTCTGATTGCTATGGCTAAAGCTTCCAAAACTATATTGAATAATAGTGGTGAGAGTGGAAAACCTTGTCTTCTTCCTGATCTTAGAGGAAATGGTTTCAGTTTTTCACCATTGAAAATGATGTTGGCTGTGGGTTTGTCATATATGGCCTTTATTATGTTGAGGTAAGTTCCCTCTATGCCTACTTTCTGGAAGGTTTTTTTCATAAATTGGTGTTGAATTTTGTTGAAAGCTTTTTCTGCATCTATTGAGATGATCGTATGGTTTTTTTCCTTCAGTTTGTTAATATAGTTTATCATATTGATTGATTTGCATATATTGAAGAATCCTTGCATTTCTGGGATAAGCCCCACTTGATCATGGCGTATGATCATTTTAATGTGCTGTTGGATTCTGTTTGCTAGTATTTTGTTGAAGATTTTTACATCTATGCCAGACTCATCAAGAAAAAATGGAGAAGACTCAAATCAATAGAATTAGAAATGAAAAAGAAGTAACAGCTGACACTGTAGAAATACAAAGGATCATGAGAGATTAGTACAAGCAATTATATGCCAATAAAATGGACAACCACAAAGAAACGGATAAGTTCTTAGAAAAGCACAACCTTCCAAGACTGAACCAGGAAGAAATAGAAAATATAAACAGACCAATCACATGCACTGAAATTCAGACTGTGTTTAAAAATCTTCCAACAAACAAAAGCCCAGGACCAGATGGCTTCACAGGTGAATTCTATAAAACATTTAGAGAAGAGCTAACACCTATCATTCTCAAACTCTTCCAAAGTATAGCAGAGGGAGGAACACTCCCAAACTCATTCTATGAGTCCATCACCACCCTGATACCAAAACTAGACAAAGATGTCACAAAGAAAGAAAACTACAGGCCAATATCACTGATGAACATAGATGCTAATACATTTTAATAATGCACCTTCAAATGTTTCATGATATAATGAATACAATGATCAAATCTAAGGTAAGTTAGGATAGAAGAAAACTCTCCAGATTAACTTCCCCAAATCCCAGGAACAGGGCAGAAGGGAAGGTGTTTCTAAAACTGTGTGGACCTTACCTTCTTCATAGTAGTTTTTCTCTTCTTTCCAACATGCACTCATCTGATGGCTTTTGTTTTCGCAGAACCTATTTCAGACTTTTGCATTTCAAAGGTTATGAATTAGCGATAAAGATGGCGTCAGGTCTAAGAGGAGGGATTTTGAATCTTAGAGTTGGACTTAAAGTATACTTTGATTCACCTTGACAATGACCTTTTCTTCTTACACCATCTCCGTATAAAACAATTCCCCAACTTACCACTCAAAGTTCAACTGGCTGATAGCTACATTTTTACGGCTCCTAGGATGCTGGCATTTTAATATATTGAAACAAATATAACATAAAGAACAGTACTTTAAGACACAATAAACCCTGGTTCCACTGGTGTGTGGGGGGTAGGCACTAGGTGACAACAGGCAGCAAGGTTGATACTTTTGGTTGGAGAATCCGAATACACGTGACCAAAAGATGGTCTTGCTTTCCCTGTCCCCTAAGTCTGGGTCAGCCCATTAAGTAAAAAACAGAAGGAAATACTTACTCCTATTTTAACTATTGCTCTCAAAATGTGCAGTTGTGGCAGCAAAGCCAAAAACACAAATAAGAGATAGGCTAGAGCTAAAGATAAAGTCATTGTTTAGCTGAGTCTGTGGATATTAAAGGCAACAGAATGGTGCAGTCTCTTTTACCTTCTAGAATTTTTGGTCAAAATATCTCATTGGTAGGACAACCAAAGGGAATTACCTGCTGCTGCCATAGCTCAATACCATGTCTTTAAAATGTGCTCATAAAGTAGACCCAGTTTGAAACTGCTGGTGTGACAGATTCTGTAGCTAGGATAAGAATTCTTGACTGATTTTTCATGGCACCATCCTCTCTTTTCTGGAGACTTTTGTTATTATGTAATTGGGTATGTGAAAGTATTTCGGTTAGGATCACAGTGAGAAAAAGAATAACTTTAAACAAAACTGAAATAGAAACTTTAGAAACTCAGATTTTAAAAGGATCTTCAGGTTCATCAACTTCACCATGATCCTAAGCATGAAACATGCACCCGGGATGCCCTAGGAGACCATCACAGAACAGTGACAGAGTCTTAAACCTCTACACCAACACGCCTGGGCTTCATTCCTTCTCTGACAATGACAGGTGTGACTCGGGCAAGTTACTCAGTTTCTCTGATCCTTGCTTCTTCGTCTGTAAAATGGACACAATAAGACCTAAGGGGAAACCATGAACTACACACACAGGGCTGAAATAGAGAACAGCACCTACCAACAACAGGGTACTCTACAAATGTCCCTCCCTTCCCTTCCACTAATACAGGTAGAAGATAGATGTGGAAAAAAAATTGCACATTTATAAGTATGTGTGTGTGTATATAGAGTTCTCCTAGTGAAGAATAAACTGAAGCTTTTAAAACTGAAAGACCAAATAGCAGCTGAATGGTAGCGTCCAAAATCTCTGCTTCAGCAACTAGTTTCTTTCGAACATTCTTTTTCCTCAAGAAACAACGGTAAATCTGGAATATGATTAATGCTCAACAGAAGAACACCAAAAAAAGAAGATAAGATGGAAGGATCCATGGCTTTCTTTAAGGCACTAAATCTACTTCATTTTTAAAACAAGGAAGTGAAAAGCCTGTAAATATATATGGTGCAGCCAATGTCTCTTGAAAGTACACGAGATTTTGAAAAGCGACATAACTTCACTCCAGCTTCAGAGAGACCTCTATCTAAAGTAATAAAAATCAGCACTTTTTTAGAAAAGTAAAAAAGTATTAAACCTCTGGGTATCGTAGGTGTATGTATAATTCTTTAAAACCTGCCAGTGCCTTGTCACTGAAGAAATAGAAAAATGCAACCACCGGCAATGAGAAGTGTGCTGAGACAAAAGTGAGTTGCTTGGCAACAGATTAACTTATTTAAACTTTTACTGCTGCTTTGACAAAGAGGCTGAAAAGAGACATGTGAAGACAACAGTAAAATCCTCCAGATCAGAAGCTCCCAGAGACCCTCCAAAGTAGAAGACACACTTGCCTGTATGCTTAAGCCGGGAGCTTGCAAGCTGTATTTCCAAGCTCCCTTGCTGATAGCAAGTGCTGGCTGGGGATCTCTAGACAGGGGAGAGAAGCTGAGGTTTGTGCCTCTGACAGTGTAGAAGTTGATGGATGTAATTGGCCGTGAGCATAAGGGGGTTGCAGACTTCAGTGGCCTGAGCAGAAGTAGTACCTATTTGTAGCTCCAGCCCTGGCCCAAGCAGTGCCCCTTAAATAGAGTCAGGATTGGCTATGATAGCGTCTCCAAAAGCTTGGTAGCAGGTATAGTCCTGTAGACTGCTGCGTAAGGGTGTCAGCATATTCTGAGCTCTGGGTAATACTATTTTTTCCTTTTACTGTTTCACCCCCTTTATTTTCTCTTCTGTTCTCTCTGTCCTTATAACACCTTCTCTGTATTAAATTCTCTCTGTGAAACACCTAAAGTGGTTGGTTACTAGACACTGACTAATAGAATCTTAAAGAAACTTACAGACTCCCTAATTAGACTCAACACCCAGAGCAATATGATATGGACAAAAATAAAAATAGGCATTAGCAATCAACCTAAGAAGGGTATTGTGATGGTTAATTTAAATCCAGGTAGATAGATAGATAGATAGATAGATAGATAGATAGATAGATAGGAAGAACATACATGATATAGATATAGATAGTCTTTTGGATCTGTTTCTCTGGAGACCCCTGACTACCACAGGTATAGAGGTGATGGTGACTGCAATGTGAGATAATACTGTTGTCAGACAAAGGCTAGGTAATGAAGACTCTGCATGTCTGCTGAATTCTTGGGACTTTATTCTAACATGCATTAGAACTATTGCTAGTTTTAAGGGAAAGGAGTGAAATGGTCATATTTTCTTTTCTTGAAAACCACCCCGGTTGTAGGAGTGTGGAGGACGGATCTCCAAGGAAACTAGGAGAGCAGAACCCTCAAGGGAACAATTCCTTGGAGCATTCAGCTGAGACTCTGCACATCCATGAGGCATGTTTTCCCCTTTTTCCAGCCATTCAGACCCTCATATATTTAGAGCCCAATTCACTCTTTCCTACTGATATCTGGTTGTTTTACAGTCAGCTTGGGCCACTTTGGGGTCATGATTTCTTCAAGTCTTTGCTTTTGATCAGATTACAACATTCAGGAACTATAGGTGAGGATTTACCTACATCCTGGCAGGCTGATTTAGAGTACAAAGTTGTAATTCTTTACCCAGAACCATTTAAATGACCACAGCTATAAATCGACAGTTGGTGCCAAAATGTACATGGAAAGAGAGATGACTTTTATGTCCAGGTCCTGACAGGCTTCATGATCACAAGAGATGTGCCTATTTATATAGAAGAATCTAGGTCCTGGGTCATGGTCTGGGGCTTAGACTGTGTTCTCGTTATCCTAGTCAGTGCTTTTCAGAGTGATGTAAACTGGTCTTTCACTTTGCAAAGGCTCCAAACATGGAGCCAGGCATGTGTTTCCCATGAATTTAATGGAACTTAAGCTTCAGCATTCTCCTTTGCCTGGGCCCCTCCCAAGGCCCTTGAAGGCCCTGGCAGCTTGCTTGGATAGTCATATGGCTTTATAAAATTTGCAAAAGTTAAGATTCTTTAACCACAATCAATTAAGACCACTATCTCTGCCCATTCCATTTTCTCTGTCAAACTTTCCCTCGTGTTGGGTGATGTTAGAGTGGCCATGGGAATTTTGAGCATCTAACTGGGAAGAACTTGAGTTGGGCTTAGTCTGAGTTTCTTGTGTCTCACCCATAGTTTCTTGAAATGAAACTATGTCTCACACTCACTTCCAAAACAATTGAGTTACTGCTAACCATTTTTGTGTAGGAATGGAGTCTAGAAATGGTCCTACCATCCAGGTGTCGACTCCCCCAGTGCCATGACCCAACATGCAGGGTCGAAGGTTAATTCACAATATGCACTTACTCCATAAACCCAACAATGTGTGGGGAGTAGTGGAGAAACAGGTCTCAAAATGCACAGAGCCAGGAGCTAATCTGTGGAAAATCCTCCCAATCATCAAACATATAAAATTATAAGCAGATAATTTGAAACAGAAGTTCTACCCTTTGAAGAATACACTTGATAATGCAGCAGATACAATTAAAATACCTCACACTTTTTAGAAGAAAATCAGATGAAATAGAATTATTAAAATAACTGTTTAAATTCTTGCTGATTTGAATGAAAATACTGACATCCACAAAAATAACAAACCCATAACACACAATTGTGACATTTTGACAAGCTGGTTAATGAACATTGTCTAATCAAAGATTTTAAGAACCGTTACTGCCAAGAAAACTTGAAATGAACCCAAATTGTATAGCTTTTAAATAAAAGAAACATGATGGTGGCTTTTCCACATTTGACAATAGTAAACAATTTCACGGCATGACTGACAAGGAGTGATGATGCTGAAAGAAGTTTTTCCAATCAATTAAGAGCTAAAAGAAATCAACCAACTCTGTGAGAGGAAAGACGGGATTATCCTTCCCTTCTCTTTATAGAAAGTCTTACAAAATCATTGTCATATGAAGACGTTATCAAAGTTTATACCACTTGCCATACTATTTTGCTAACAAAAGCTGATTGATTCACAGCTCCTTTTGGAGTTTAGAGATGTAAACTCTTTCTTGAAGGATGTAAGCTTTGATCTGAAAGGTCTAGAGAATATTGATGCTCAGGGTGTATTGTCTGAATGAAGAAATGAGTAAATTAAATCAGTGTATTTATGAGTAATACTTTGTTTTAAATTCCCATTTACCTACTATATGTGAATATATATATATATATATATATATATATATACATACACACACACACACAGACACAGACACATATATATTAGGAAAAACAAAATTTTCTTAACTGTGTGTGTATATATGTATATATATACATAATTAGGAAAATATAGTTTTTTATTCCTATTAATAATAGCCAACATTTACTGAGCAGCTACTGTATGTAAGGTACTGGCTTAACACCTTATGTAGATTGTTTTCTAAAATGTAAACTTACATTTTTCCCATTAAAGTAATCCACTTCAGTTTGGTGAGGGAGGAGAGAGTCAACAGTTCCAAAGTAGAATTGTTTATTCCAAAGGTAATTTAGGCAATTGTTGGACACTTTCCTAAGGTCAGAAAAATAAGTTATCATAATACATTAAATTGCTTCTATTTCTTTATAAAAATTCAACATCTGAGGGAGGGAACATGGTTGAGGAGAACAGCTTTGGAATCAAAGATCTGAGACTAAATCCATGTTCTATTATTTATCCAATGAAGGATCTTAAAAAGTTGCATAGCTCTCCTCCCTGCATCTTGATTTGATGGTGGAACTGTCAGTGAGAGCATATCCATGAAAGACAAAGTTTAATTTCTCTATTTTTTTGGTGCCATTTTACACTTTGGTACCAGCGTACACTTAGGAGAGGGGAGCAAGGAGCTGTGTTTTACCCAGGCCTCCCTCTCCCACTCCAGGAAAGTTTCTAGTAAAAAATCATTTTGTCTTTCATTTGTCATGTATTGCATTCATATTTTCTCAGAAGAAACATGGGCTCAGAGGGCTTAGGAAATGCTCCTTCCCTGTCTGGAGAACAGTTTGCTAATTGTACCAGTAAATCTGTAGTAATCACATCCTCTGTGGCGCTCTTACCCTCCTAAGGCAGAGCCCTGAGCTGTAACCACACAAGCCCGCTTGCCCTTCCTCACACATGCCTCACTTTCCCACACCTCCCCACTGCCTCACAGGCCACTGCTCTCACTGGGACACATTTTTCTCTCTTCTCCATCCGTGAACTCTTACTTACCCTTCAAGGTCTAATTCACATGGCCTTTCCTCAAGGTATGCACATCTCTGGTATCTCTTCCTCTTCTTATAAAAACACCAGCCCAATCAGGTTACGGCCCCACTCCTATGACCTCATTAACCTTATTACTTCCTGAAATACTCTATGTCCAAATACAATCTCATTGGGGTTTAGGGTTTCAACATACAGATTTGTCAGGGTGGAGGTAGGGGGAATACAGTTCAGTCCATAACAGGAGGAGACCACTTAAATTGGAAGAGGGATATGAGCTATCCAGCTACGGCACCATGGAAGCTCAGAAAAAGATGATTTTCCCTCGACTTTTGGAAAACTTCCAGGTAGTGGCACTGACAAGGCATGGCTCCTGACACAAACAAGCAACCCAGGAACAAAAGGGGCAAATATAGCTGCTTTGAAGCTGCCTCAGTCTCACGCTCTGGCTACTGCCCAGAATAAGGGAAAAGGGTTAGAGCAAGGCTGGGGTGCCAGAGGAACTTTAGGTGGGGCTGGGTAAGAAGTTTGTCCTCCTAAGACCAAAGCAGCTCAGAGCCATGGATATCACATTTGTATCTTTGATTCCTGGGAGAGATCGGGACACAGAGTAAGTGTTTAATTACTAGTGAATTTCTGATGGTGGTTTACTTGAGCACGTAGTGAGCTCCCAGTAACTGGAGACTTACTTCCAGGCAGAAGCTGCATGGGTCCAAGGGGCTACGGAAGGTGGCCGTGCATTGGGTGAGGCCTTCAAAATCCTGTCCTGACCCAATAGTCTGATTCTTTGTTTATGTAATAAAGTGGTCCAGAAAAGTCTTCCCATCTCTCTCCATCCCCGAGTACATTTTCTTAGTTTCGCTGTAATGATGCTGAACCATGCTCCTATTCTGCATCTGAGTTTGCTTCATTTTTCAGTGACATTTTAAGAGGATGACAGCTTACAGTTTTTCTTTACTAGAAACATTGTACATCAAAAAAAATTTTTTTGCTCTTTGCGCTTTGGATACCCATATATAGGAACATTAATAATATCTCACTAAAGGCTTTCTCTTCTTCCTTCATCTGGGGCCATGGGTTGAACTCATCCTCTGAATCCAGCTCCATTGCTGCTCAGAGGTCATCCTGTCTGGCCCTGGTACAGGGAGAGTGACTGACCGCTGGCTCTAGCTTTTTCTAAGAGGCATGCTGGTTTACATTGTTCAGCCCAAGAGTTAAAAAAGACAAAGTGGGCCCAAACCTAATAAGACAACCCACTCGAAACATTTTCTGTGCTTACATCTTACTGACTTTTATCATAAATTAGAGATTTTGAAGAGAATGAGTCATAGAAAAAGAAAAAGTAATAACCTGGTTCAGCAATCAGCATATTATATCTCCCCAGTGACTCATAATATCAGACGCAAGTCAGGACAAACAGAGTTTCTGTCAGAAAGAAGTGCGGTTAAAAATAAAAGCAATAAAATGACCAAGGAAGTTTCCAGAATGCTAAAAAAAAAAAATAAATAAAAAAAAAAAATAAAAGCAAAAATAGGAAGGGGGGAAAAATCCTTTTTAACTATACCTAGAACTCTCCCCACCCTGGATTCCCTAATGAGAGGTTTGGGGGGCAAATGACCTAAACAGCTTGAGTCATAAGTCAGGAGGAAGCAGCCCCCAAGAAGGAAAGACAAATGAATTTCTGAATAAAATCCTCCAGGAAAAGGACAGCATAAGCCAGGAAGCATGTATTATCCTTTAAGTATAAGGGGTATGTGAAGGGGACTCTTCCCAATGGAACTGGGGAATGACAGAAGAAACACAGGTTTCAGAGTTAAGCAAACTTGCATCTTAATTCTGCTTCCTCCAGAATGAGCTGTGCAACCCCAGAAGGTCAGGAGTTACTTAGCATCTCTGGTCCTTAGTTTTCATACCTGTAGCCTGAGGACAGTAAACCAAGTCACGGAGCCATTGTGACGAAGAATGGTTATTAAGTGTGTTAAGCACTTAGCTTGATGTATCAATTTATAGGTGTAACATTAAATACTTATCTGCAATTATTTGTCTTAAAACATGTGGATGAAAACCAATCTGGACAGAGATTTCTAAATTCCTAGTTAATAAACTCAGATGAGTGCATCTGGCATGTTGCATGGTCTCAGCTTCCTAAGGATGGTTGAAAGCTGCGTTTACTCTTGACGATACACTCCGACATTTAGTACAGCAGAAGAGTTTAAGGGGCCCAGGCCCATCCAGTAGTTCCCCAGACCAACAGAAGGTCCTTCAATCTCTCCCCAACCAGCCTGGGCAGTCTTTCAATGCACATTTGGAAACCCAAAAATAAGTTTCTAGCCAGTCAACTTTGGCCAAATTCTTGACTCTTCCGCTTACTATTTATGTGACATTGGAAGATGACAACCTTTCTGGGTCTTAGCTTCTGCACCTGGAAAAATGCAGTAGATAACTACTACCTTAAATAGATGCTCTGAAAAGTTAAATAAGGAAGTTGAAGTGCTTAGCAGAGGTTAGGGGCACAAAAGTCATTGATGGACTATTTCCATTCCTTTAGAATAACTTAGAGTTGGCAAGGAGTTGGCTCAATCTCTAAGTGCTTTTAGGAAGGAAGGAGCAAATGTCCCTGCCCTCAGACCAACCTCTCCGAGTCTTTATTGGTCTCTGCTTTCTTGTGTCCAGGGAGGGAGGATGAACGTGCCCTTGAAGAGTGGAGAGGCCATGGTCTTCTCAGACACCTGCCCCAGTGCACTGCTGTGAAATGTCGCAGCCTTCGGGAACAGACTTGTGTGGTTTCGTGTCCTAGTTTTCTGCTTCGTAGCTGTGTGAAGTTGATCAAACACGGGAGCCTCAACGTTCTCATCTATGACACAGAAAGGTTTCTCCCAGGGTTGGTGTGAACATTAAATAGTACAATGCCAGGGCCTGCCCCATTTGTCTCCACTTCATGGTTGCATGGCTGTCCTGACCATCCATAGTCCTGCACTGTGATTCTTGGCTGCAAGACCCAGGATTTTGCTCTTTGCACTGCCTTAGAGAGCAGACACCCCTCATGCTCTCCTTTGAGGATCTAGCTCTATAAACAGCTGCAGTATGGAATCAGTCTATTGCTAATACTCTTCCTTGTTTCTCCTGAAGTCAAGTCCAAGGGCTGACAGCAATGGCAACAAGAGAGGAAGTGGCAAAGTTTGAAAAACTTTTGAAATCTTTACAGCTGTAATCCCTGGCTCAGAGTTCCTGACTCCCTTCTGAGAGAGTCTCAAGCTTATCCTTATCTTTCAGGATGGGGTTCACCATACCACCTCTATTCTCACTTTCAATCTACTTGTGCCCCAGTGTTTTACATCTAAAACAAATTGAAGTCCTGAAATATTAGTTAGGACTCAGTGTGGTGGATTATCTTCTCCCAAAATGACCACAACAATAATTCTGGTCCCACATGTTCTTCCAGAATCTTCTCATCAAGAAAACAGAGGGTATGTATTCTCACCTTGAGTCTTGGCAGACATTTAAGGCTGGCCCAACAAGTAGAAGACTGTGCAAGTGACATATGTGACTTCTGAAGCTAGATTAGAATAGGTGGACAGATTCTGCCTCTCTGTCTGTGTCTGTGTCTCTCTTGACAAACTCACTTTGGAGCAAAGATCCATCGTTATAAGAATTCCAACTATCCTGAAGCCTCCATGCTAAAAAGGCCAAGTGGACACACAACATGGAGATAGAAACATCCAAGTATTCCAACCGTTCCAGTCCCCAGCAGTTAGACTCTTGCAGCCCTGTCACCATACATATGGGAGAGCAGATCTTCACATGGTTCCAGCTCCTGCCACACTAGACTATACCTACATGAAAGGCAGTGGGGGAGAACTGTGATAACTGCCCCACTAAGCACAGTCAACCCCCAGAAATGTGAAACACAATAATAGAGTGAATGCTGTTGTTTAAGGCCGCTAAGTTATAGGATGACTTGTCGTGCAGCAGTGGGTAACTGCAACACGTGTTGGTACCATTAAGTGAGGTGCTGCCCTAACAGTCTGACGTGTGGCAGTGGCTTTGAGACTAAGCGACTGAGAGACTTTGGAACTAAGGGACCAAGAAAAAGTTAAAAGAGCCATATACACACTACTATATATAAAATAGATAACTAATAAGGACCTACTATAACTCTACTCAGCACTCCATAATGACCTACATGGGAAAAGAATCTAAAGAAGAGTGGCTATATGTATATGTATAACTGATTCGCTTTGCTGTACAGCAGAAACTAATACATTTTAAATCAACTATACTCCAATAAAAGTATTTTTAAAAATGGTTAGTGGGATCTTAATGATCCCCAAGGAGATCTTTAGGGAAGACTAAGAGAAAAGTGAGCTAAAGATTAGTAAGACTAGAGGAAAGAGGAACTTTCTTACAGAGTGGTAGAAAATTTAGCATCGATTGCCAACTGTAACATGGAAACAGCAACATACCTAAGGTCCTGGTTGACCTAACTAAGGAGATTTCTGGGTATAATGTTGACAGTGTTACGTGGCTTCTTCTTAGGGCAAATAGTAAAATGTAAAAGGAGATAAATAATCTAAAGGATATAAATATGAAAGAGCCTAAGACTTGGTAGTTTGGAAATAAAACTGTTTCTCATTCCCGGCCCTACCAGTGGGTAAACAGTGCTGAAATTCTTCTAGACAGAAGACAGAATCAATATAATTCCATGAACATATGATGTAAAGGAGAAACCAAAGGTGTGAGAGTAAAGCACTTTGTTAAAAACATAGAACTATTTAAGATGCTGTCTAATAGACCCTTTCAAATAGACAAAAATCTTTCTAAACATCATAAGGACATGGCTTGCTGATTCTGTCTCTTCAACACGGGTCTTCTGAAAATCTTAAGCTCGTTGTCACACAGCAATCCCCCAGAGAGTCCACAGTACAGTAGGCTTATCTGGAAGAAAGTTGTGAGTGTGTCTGTTACCTAATAGGGCAAATTATAAATTGATGAATCAGAAAGTTGTTAAAGGAATTGTATTAGCTTACACCGAAAGGGATAAGGATACTAAGAAATAAAAAGAGAGCGCTGGACCCATTATTTCTACAGGTAGGAAGCAGGCTGACAAAGCTATGAAGTTGTGAACATGTGCTACATTTTTAGAAAAGGGAACAATAATTCAGAGGGCAGAGCTATGTCCCATAGACATGTCCCCTCTCTATGTCCCAGAGCAAAGAATCATCTCCAGGCATTAGAGTTGAGCTCTAATCAAGAACTGACAACATGAATCAGGCTTGATTTCAGGAGTGCTATGGGCCAGGAACTTCTGTGTGTGCCCCAGTATACCTCCTTCAAGTGGGAATGTCTATAATGGTAATCCTATGCTTGATGCACTTTTCTATGTTGGCCATAAGGAAGATGGTGGGGCAGAAGACTTTTCTCTCCCCATCACAAATCCTCAGGTTAAGAAGAACCATTCTCAAGGAGTATGATTGAGAAACTGCACCCTAGATGTATCATCACATCTAGAATTAATTTAGATAATGAGATTCTGGATCTAAAGCCTGAGCCTGATGCCATTGTGGAATAAGGCTTTGGAGGGTCTTGTGGGTAAGGGTTGGTATATTTTTCATGTGGAAGGAAAGTGAACTGTTGCGGCCAGAAGGAGGACTGACAGATTGTTGATGTTTTTTTTGAAAATAGCCATACTAGTAGGTACAGTCCAATATGGTCTTCAAGAACTTTGCAATGGGCTTCCCTGGTGGCGCAGTAGTTGAGAGTCCGCCTGCCGATGCAGGGGACACAGGTTCATGTCCCGGTACAGGAAGATCCCACATGCCGCAGAGTGGCTGGGTCCATGAGCCATGGCCGCTGAGCCTGCACATCCAGAGCCTGTGCTCCACAAGGGGAGAGGCCACAACAGTGAGATGCCCGTGTACCGCAAAAAAAAAAAAACTTTGCAATGTCCCAATTAAGAAGTGGAGTCTATTTACTGTCCTCTTGAAATTGGGCAGGACTTTGTCTCTGCCTGGCCCTCAAAGCCATGATGCTGGAGAAACTCCATGGCAGGACCACTTGGGGATAGAGATAGATGCCCAGGGAGCTCCAGCTGTTATAACTCTTGGATGTTCACCTCTTCCCAGCCCAGCTGAACTTGAATGGGCAAAGAAATCTTCAGATGATTTTGGTCTCGTCCTCTGTCTGACTACAGCTAAGTGAGGGGCCTCAAGGGAGAACCATCAGTCATCCAGCTGAGCTGTGAGAAACATGTTACTTTAAAATCACTAAGTGTGGGCTAATTTGTACGTAGCAATAGATACGGGACACTGAGGTCTATTATAACATTTTAAAGCGGGAATATTAGGCTGGAAAACATCAGAATCAAGTCAACATTTAACAAATAAGGAAGAAAGATGGCTGTCCAGAGAAAAGAGGTTGTGAAACAAAACAAAAGGAAACAAAATATGTCGTAAATTGTTAGTGAACCATATTAAAGGGAGATATTTGAATATTTCATATGCAGATATGGAAATCAAAGTTAGGTAAGATGACTTGGAAGGCAGGATGAAAGCTGATGGGGGATTTGGGGAAAATAGCACGATTCAAAGCAGGAGGATTGCAAACCTCCCAACCCAACACTTAACACGATAAACAGAAAGGAGAAAAAAAGATTGAAAAAAATCAGTTCTCCAAGAGTGTACAAAAAACAGATCGAGAAGAGTGTATTGTTACTCATTTTGAAGAAGGTAATCTTGAAACAGAATGACAGAGGGATCTAGAAAATGAAATCCAAATACTTTCTTATTCCTCAAGAAGTGATATAGGGTGTTAGATGACACCTATAGGCAAAATTCTGCAAAATTTTCATTGTAATCTGCCAATTTGGAAGGCCATCCTGAGTGACTTTGTTAATGTCTCCTCCAAATTAAAAGCCTTTTCTCATGATGGGAAATTTTCCAAAGAAGGTAAAAACAGCTATTTCTTATCAGGCATGGAAACAGATTGATCACAGCTATTTCCACTATAAACAATAATAAAATAAGACGAAACCTGATGGGGTTTGGTTGTCCCTCGAGAAACGAAATAGTGCAGAAGGAAGTAGAAAAAGGAGTTCTACATGGTCTTTTTCCCTATAGCACCGTGTTCAGACAATAAGTGTCCCTCATGTTCCCCTCACCTGACTGGGGAGGAAGAGGGATCCCAGCTGAGAGGGGATCCCAGGGCAAGAGTGGGCTACAGCTGTGCTGTCTGTCAGGCTATGTCTGTATGCGGAGAACAATCCAGCATAAACTTCACTGCCCACATAAGAAGGATACACCCTGGACTAGTCAGCATAAACCCTCCTACAATAATACAATTATGTGAAATTGTAAGAATGCATCCATCAGTCAAAACAGTCACAACTGCATCTGAGGCTCCTTAAGAAAATAAACACCAGTAACAACAAGTTCACAAAGGGAACCTCCAGGAGAAGACGCAAATACACTTTCACTAATTCAGGCAAGTAATCAGGAAGATTTGGCATAGACTATATTTGAACAGAGAAAGTATCCAGATAGTGTAGCCAATGCAAAAGATGAGTAAAATGAAAAACAAATCTCATGCTGCTATTAAAAATCACTGAAGAAAACAAAGAAAAGTAAGAAAGGTAGCATTTGAAATAAAAACAGAATACCTTCTGGAAGAGGATACACCCCAAGTAATAGAATAAGTATTTGTATAAAACATTTCAAAAGAACTTACTTTAAAAAACTAATATGGAGATGAACTGATTGATGTAAAGAAAAATCTAAAATATAAGATCATCAAATTATTGATAATTTGCAAAAGCAGGGAAATGAAGTTGAGTATCAAAACACATCACTGTAGAATTAATAAACATAATACAGAGGATGGAGAAGAGAATGAATTCAAACTGGAAATCAAATCTGTGATGTGGATGAGAGAATTGAGATCATCACAAAGATGGTCATTGGACAGCACAGCAGGCCAACGATTACAGTGACAATAGGAGATATGGAAGTTACACATCACATCAAAGAAGCTACATGTGGACATCTGTGTCCTTGAAATAATAGAACAAAAAAAGAACACTCAGAGAGAAATATCTCTGAAAAGAAAAAGTCACTTAATATACAAATATGAGAAGTATCCCTGAAAAGAAAAAGTTGCTTAATCTTCAAATGTGAGAGCCAGCCACGCCAATAAGAAACTGACTGACATGAATCCTGGTTCCATCCATGAGTAGCTATGTGACTTTGGGCGGGTTTCTCAAATTGATGTCTAGTCTGTAAAATGGGAATATTAAAAACACCAGCTTCATGATCTGCTGTGAGAATTATAGGAGTTAATATGTAATGTACTTAGGTACAGAGGATATTCTTTATAATTACTAGCTACTGTTTGGACCTTGGCAAAGTTCTTGAACATTTGAGGACAAGAAATAATCCTATAAGAGGAAAAGAATCACATTGCATTCAGACATCTACACAGCATTATTAGAAGACAATGCAGGAATGTCAACAGAGGCATAAACAGTGGGAAACTGTATGATCCAGAAATATTACAGACAACCTCTGAGTCATTCAGGTACAAAGAAAATCAACATGCATTCTGAAAAATACCAGGATACAGAGACTAAAGCCTTCTTGAAAAAGCTCACTGAAGAAAACAAGCAATTTACCAAGTAAAAAAAGAAAAAATCAAACTCACAAAATAGAAAGGCTTGATATGAAAAGACTGGCAGTGAGGACTAAACTATTCAAACATAAAACTATGGTGAAATAATTGAGGCAATTATCGTTACCTAAAATATACATGAGATTATAAAACTTAGGAGAAATTAAGTTTTTTCTTTAGGAAGAAAAATGACTGTGTAACTCCAACGAAGCATGGAAAATATTTTGTAACAAATGTCAGGAAGTAGGGAGGGAGAGGAGAATTTATGTTTCCTATTTTCCTACATTCATAGTGGAAAATCAAGAGAGGGCAGGTTTATGGGGAAAATTATTTTTGTATGAAGGTAAACAGGAGAAGAACTAACAAAAGGCAAAATATTTCCAAATTATATTAAAATGCAAATTGAAGACAAAAGCTAGTGTTTCCCATAATTCATTATTTCTGGAAGAGTTGAAATGCACATTTCTACATATATGGAGAAAGGTCTGCATGGCGAGCTGTGAACAGTGATGCTTCCCAGGCAGCGGGAAAGTGTGGAGGTCATGAGATGCAGAGGGACTTATATTCTTCTTTCTTTTTTATTTATTTTGTTTGCTTTTTTTTTGAGAAAAAAATTGGAAGTACGGACTAGTAAGTGGAATAAGTTAAGAATCTACTACATATCTATTATTCTGAATTGACAAGTTTTTCACATTGTTATTTGTATTTATTTCTAGACATGTTTAAAGAATAAAATAAAGTATCACAGATATAATCAGTCTCCTTAGCTCTTTGTTCTTTTTTTTTTTTCCTTTCATTCTTCTCTGAGACAGTCACTATCATGAAATCAGTATGTATCATTTGAACCAAATTATAAAATAGCATCTTTTTCCGTGAACAATGTATACATTCATATTTGGGAAATATATTTGAAATCATGAGGTATTACATTTATAGAAACAAAATCATGAAAGATGCATTTTTTTTGCCAAATTCCCTCTTTGTCCACCTTTACCTGTAGATTGTTCTAAACCAAATGAAATCGCTCGGTTAAAGGGAAAACACATATTCAGTATTGCTAATTGCGGCCAAAGTGTGTCACTAAATTCTGTGTACATAAATTTGTGATCCCTACAAAAGATGAATTTCTAAGAAAATATAAATGACTGAAACCCATTCCAGAAAAGATCTTATGAACCCAAACATATTAACGCCACACAAAAAAATTTCTTTAAAGAGTACTGGACAGTCTCCCCCAACCCATACACACAACACACACACACACACACACACACAATCACACACAATCACACACAATCACACAACCACAACAATGCTAAAAGGTGTTTCACAGGCTAATTATTTGAACGTTTTTGAGGACTATATAATCCCCATGTGTTTAAGTTGTTCAAGCTACAGAGAAGGACATTTTTTAGATTCTTTCTGCCACACCAGCATAAGGTTAAGACCAAAATCTGAAAAGAAGAGCACAAAGAAAACTACTGATGTATGTCACTTATGAACATCCAAGTAAAAGCCCAAATAAAATGTCAAAAATATTATTCTGCAGTCTTTATGTATAAAAATGTGTATATACAATATCATATGTATATATAATATGTATAATATACATGAACATATATAATACACATGTAAACATTTACATAGATATGTAGGTGTATATATGAACTCACTTTTATCTATGCATATGACTACATATACACATGTAAACTGCATGTACCATTTACACACATACACTACATAAAACATACATTAAATGCACATGAATCTACATATATATATATATGTCAATATGTGTGTACCAAAGTGAGGTTTAGTCCAGGAATACGAGAACAATTCAAAAGACAAAAAGCACACTAATTATAGAAATACTAATTATAGTAATGAAAGAGTTCATTTCTTTTGTGGCTAAGAAATAAAAAATCAAATCAAAGGCATTATAACTTAAAGCCAACTAATTTCTGCTGCATTTCAGGATGGCCATTATCAATATTTACCGGCTTTAATAAGAAAACTAAAAAAAAATCTTATATATTTGTATCCTAGAGTTAAAATAATTTACATATTTTTCAATTCTTTATTTTAAGGAAACAGAAGATGAAAGATAAATTTGAAATGAAATTTTGCATATACATACTCCCTAAATGGCTTGCTAATTCCTGACCCATGCAGATATGGAACCGAATCCAGATAAAGGAAAAGGATCTGAAATGAGATCTGAGCTGCCATTTAAGAGCTAGATTTTGCTATTTGAGTTCAATCAAGTGAAACCTGCTCGAGTCCAACCGAGCTAAATCCTGCTTGAAAAATAACCGATACTCTTCAGAGAAGTGTAAGAAAATCTGGCCTCTGCCCAATATGCCAATATGTTGTTGTTCTACAACATAGCATTCAAATACACAGTATGTATTCTGCATATTTATTTTATGGGCAGCAAATACCTTAGATTATAATCCCAAAGTGCTTGGCATACAACGAATGTGGACAATGTGATCCATTCTCAAGAGAGAAGGCAATTAAAGGAGACAACCTCAAAGGTGACCCAGGTTGATATCCTCAAATTTTAACTCTAGAGATACAATATGACCCAGCAATTCCACTTCTAGCTGTACACCTAAGGGAACTGAAAACTTACATTCACACAAAAACTTCGATACAGATTTCAAAGCAGTATTATTCAAAATCACCTAAAAGTCAAAACACCCAAATGCCCATCAACTGATACATAAACAAACAAAATATGGTATATCCGTATAACAGAATATTATTTTGCCATGAAAAGGAATGAAGTACTGCTATACCCTATACCATGCATGAATCTGGAAAATATTAAGTGAAAGGAGCCAGGCACAAAAGAGCATGTATTGTGTGATTCCGTTATATGAAATGTCAATAAATACAGGGAGGCAAATACAGAGAGGCAGAAAATAAACAAGTAGTTGTCAGAGTTTAAAGGGTGAGTGGAATGGGGGATGACTGCTAAGGGGTCACAGAGGGTGATGGAAATAGTTTAAAATTCTTTTGAGGGTGATGGAAATAGTTTAAAATTAAATAGCACCAATGGTTGTACAACTCTGAATATGCTAAATGGTATATATTAAAAGAGTGAATTTTATGATATATAGATTATATGTCAATAAAGCTCTTATTTTTTAAATTCTCAAATGATTGCATTTTTTCATATAACCTATTAATCTAATCCCTGAATTCATAACACAAATAAGTAGCCAAGAATAGCCACTCATATTTGAAAGAAAATAAAGTGGGAGGACTCACTCTAAAAAATAATTGACTTATTATAAAACAGTTTGGTACTAGGTCAGTGGTACTAGTTCAGTACCACGCAAAAAAAATAGATTCATGTTACAGTGTATGGAACCCAGAGACAGATTGACACCTGTATAGAAACTTGTCAAATGAGAAGTAGCATTCAAAGCACAAAGGGAGGGCTTCCCTGGTGGTGCAGTGGTTAAGAATCCACCTGCCAATGCAGGGAACACAGGTTCGAGCTGTGGTCCGGGGAGATCCCACATGCCATGGAGCAACTAAGTCCGTGGGCCACAACTACTGAGCCCGCGCACCTAGAGCCTGCACTCTGCAACAAGAGTAGCCACCGCAGTGAGAAGCCCACACACTGCAGCGAAGAGTAGCCCCCGCCCGCCACAACTAGAGAAAGCCCACACGCAGCAACGAAGACCCAACGCAGCCAAAAAAAAACCCAACAAATCACAAAGGGAAATAAATATCCGATAATTGGTGCTGCAAAAATTTGCTCTTTATATAGGGAAAAATTATATCTCCACCCAAAACTGTACAAAATAAATATACTTCAGATGATTAAAACCTGAAAAACCACTAACCTTTAAATCACCTAGAGAAAATATAAATTAACATGATGACCTTGGAATCGACAATGAAGACCATCTTAAATAAAACACAATGAACATAACTTATAATGAAAAATATTGATAACATTATCTTAAATGGAAAATTCTGTATGACAAAAGACACTGCAGCTTTTTTTTTAAAGCCAAAGGATGGCAGAAGGTATTTGCCATTCATATAACCAACATATGATTGATGTCCATTGGATATTCAAGATATTGCCAAAATGCATTACTAAAAAAGTGAGTAACTCAATGGGAAAAAATAATTTTCAGGAAAAGAAATCTAAATTGCTAATAATATGAAAAGTTTTTTAATCTTTTGTTAGCAAAATAAAACATCATAAATATCACAGCCATCAGATTTTTAAAAAGTGCAACTCCAAATGACGATGAGGATGTAGGAAAGGACTTCTTACACACTTGCTCATGTGAGTGTAACTTGTTCAGCCACATTGAGTAACACAGCCTCTAGCCAAGACATTTCACTCCTAGATGAGTACCCCAGAGAAATTCTTGCAAATTCATGTATAAACATCGTCATTACACTGGTTTGCAATAGAAAATGCTAGAGATAGTCTACAGGCAGACCTCAGAGATATTGCAGGCTGGGTTCCAAACCACTGAAGTAAAGCGAATATCACAATAAGGCA
This sequence comes from Phocoena sinus, assembly GCF_008692025.1. Classification (NCBI taxonomy): domain Eukaryota; kingdom Metazoa; phylum Chordata; class Mammalia; order Artiodactyla; family Phocoenidae; genus Phocoena; species Phocoena sinus. The sequence goes on from NC_045775.1 coordinate 9,049,776, forward strand.
AGCACAGAAATGTTTTGATTTCCCAGTGCATATAAAAGTTATGTTTACGCTGTATGGTAGTCAATAAGTATGCAATAGCATAATATCTAAAAAAAACAATAAATAAACCTTAATTTTAAAATGCTTCATTGCTAAAAATGCTAACCATCCTCTCAGACTTCAGCAAGTCGCTGTCTTTTGCTGGTGGAGGGTTTGAAATATTGTAAGAATTATCCAAATGTGAAACAGAAACATGAAGTGAGCAAATGCTGTTGGGAAAATGGCTCCTATACACATGCTTGATGCAGGGTTGCCACACACCTTCAATCTGTAAATAATTCATTATCAGTGGAGCACAATAAAATGAGGTATGCCAGGGATTGGTCACCATTGTAAAAATAATGATGAACTAATAAATTGTACAATAATCTCACTGTAAAAAATACTATCCCTCAGTTAAAATGAAAAGAGAGGTAAATTTTATTTAAGTAGTAAGTTTACTACTAGTTAAGTAGTAAAAATTTTTAGGAAAATTTATTAATAAAAAAGTTGTTATTTAGTCTCCTACAATATTTTTATTTATTTTAATATCTGTAGGCTCTGTATTCCCTTATGATATTGTTAAAGACTGTTAAGCTTCTTTGGGTTAGGCTTCTTTGGGTTAGCGAAAGAAGTTGGATAAAATGTGGTCAGCATGTCACTGCAACACATAGTCAAGGAAGATCAAAAACGCATAATAGGTAGCCTCAGGTTAGAGACATAAGGGCAGAGCCATAAACTGGAGAGAAAATAATTCACCATGGACCATGGAGGTCAAGAACAGGCTTGCGACCTGTGCAGTCCTACAGGGTCTATTCATGTCAGTTTTGGAAATTTGTGGGGGTTTTTTCTGTGTGTGTCTTCAACAGTCTTTTTGAGAATGTATTAATTTTATTAATATCCACAAAAATGTCAATTTTGATTCTTTTTTCTATTCTGGTCTGCTTTCTCTTTCATTGAATTCTGATCTTATTTTTATAATTTTTCCTTCTACTTATGTTGATATTAGTTGTACTTTGTGAGAGGAATGGGAAAAGGTTTGTCTACTCCTTCCTTCACATCAACACAAAAAATACAATTTTGAAAAAATGGACGAAAGTCTTAATGTGAGCAAAAATCTGTTCAATACCACAATCATTAAAAACTGCTCCATGAAACCACGACTAGACACCACTATTTGAAAGACTGAATTTTAAAAAAAGAAAAAGAAAGGAGAAACAAACAAACATAAAGACCTATCAAGGCTAAGCGATGGGGAGGATGTAGAACTGCTCTCAACACTGCTGGCAGAAGTGTGAATTTGCGCAATTAGTTTAGAAAACTTTTGGGCAGTATCACCTAAAACTCAACATATACGTACCCTTTGACTGAGCAATTTCACTTTTAGAAATATATGCCCCAAAGAAATACACATTAAAAGATAGGCACAAGAACATTCTTAGAAACATCATTCATAATAGCTCCAAAATAGAAACATTGCAAATATCCTTCCATGGTATATAATTGTTATAAAATCACACAGTTGAATACTAGGTTGCTATGACAAAGTTTTAACTATTGCACGAGGCACCAGGGATGAATAAACAAGCAAAACCTGACTATGATAATTGAAGGAAGAGTCAAGGTTTTGGGGAGGAGGGGTCATAATAACTCTGTGGGGCAAGAAGGCTGCCCCTGGGGTCCTGGTAATGTTCCATCTCCTAATTTCTGTGGTTGTTAACGTGGGTTTGTTTCCTTAGTAAAATTCACTAAGCAACACACTCATGGTTTTATACCTTACTGTATTTGTTATACTTAATTAATTTTTAAAAGGTTTACAAATCACCTTTAGGTATATGCTCTTGTATGGTTCGTGTAGTTATAGGGGAAAGATGGAAACAGACCTAAAGACTTTAAGTAACTTGTCCAAGGCTCAAAGATTGGTATAGATCGTCTGACTCAAAACTCGGAGTTCCCCTCACTACCTCTTATTGCCTCAAACTTCGTAATTTTGCAGATGACTGGGTTCTGATGGGAGGCTGCCACAATTTGAAAACATGGAACTGAGGAGATAAAACTTGTACGTACACAGGATCCTCAGATGTTGCAGGCGTTCCCTCAAGCTTTAGGCTGGCAGGAAGTGATCAGTGTTGGGAGAGTTAACTTGTAAGATGACTTGAGATGTGGTAGTTCAAAGGCCTTACCAATAGCTCTTTATAATGTGCAGTGTTCTCAAAGCAAAATTACATGTTAGAAAGTGAATGAGGCAAATTTCTGGTGATGTCATCAAAGTAGTAACTGCTAATGAACATTTTCCTCATGGGGATTGCCTGATGCCACACTGACAGGAACGGCCGATTTGCTTTCTGCAAATCTATTTGGATCATTTACAAGGCATTCTGAAAGTTGTAAAAGCATCATGTAAGAAAACGATAGATCAAAGTTCGAATATAATACAGGGATGACAGAAAGGAAAATGTACTCTCTCTTGTGTAATGGGTATTTTGACAAGAGTTTGAAGGACTTTCCTAAGGGGTTACCACAAGCACACATTTAAATGATTATATTTCCCCCGAATTAAAAAAAGGAACGTAAGTACAATTTAAAACATGTTTTATTTCTCCAGAGAAGCTTGGAAGAAAATGGTCATTAATTGTGAGACTTAACTCTGGTGTGACATGCCCTGTTCTGGATACGGGGACATTGTAAGCACCAGTCCTTCAGTGGTTTACTTATTTTTTGACAACTGGTGATGATCCAAGACTCGGGCTTCTGCTTGTCCTCTCCCCTACTATCTGTCTCTTCTGCATTCCACTGCCCGTTAGCATCTTCCCCAGAGGGTGAGAAGCACAAAGAGAAAGAAACTGAAACTCTCTCCATGGTCATATAGATATTTGTCAGAAGTGGTATGGTAAAGAAGACAGAGAAAAGAGTTGCATTAGTGGCTGGGAAGGAAAAGAAAAAAATAAATCAATCATTGAAAAGATGTCTCAAATGTTGAAACATCATATATGGATTTACACTAACCGTAAAGCCTTGGTTCCACTTGACAAACAGCCAGTGAGCCTGCTACCCATGCATATCTTGGCTAGGTGGGAACCCCATGAGACTGTCTAAAACACTTCAACGGCCCTGCAGGACATTTGGTCCTGTCCAAAACATCCATAAGACATTTTGTCCAGAAAGACATTTGGTTCACCCCAAAATGTCCTTGAAGTTTGATCCTATCTAAAATGTCCCATGGGCATATTTGGTTCATGCCAAATGGTCTTGGACAGGGCCAAATATCAAGGACCTTTTGGCACAGACTGAATGTCTCCCTGAACGTTTTGAACAGGACCAAATATAACCTTTTGGTGTGGACTTGATGTTTCCATGGATGTTTTAGACAGGACCATATATGACCAAATATCAAGAACCTTTTGGCATCTACCAAATGTTCTTATGGACTTTTTGGACATGACCAAATGTCTATTAACATTTGAATGGCCACTCAAAGAAGCTGGGTAAAAAGTAATCAACGTGTTCCTGCAAAACATGATCAAGGAAGATCTAGAATTAAGTAATATGTAGCCCAGGTCAGAGCCATAAACAAGAGAGAAAGCAAGTCATGATGGACCATGAAGGTCAAGAACAAGCATGTGACCAGTGCAGGTACTGGTCCAGTCCAAGACGGAAAGGAACCCACATTCTGTTTAATGCCTTGCTGTTGCCAGCTTGAAATTCTTTTTTTTTTTTTTTTTTTGGTGGGGGTACGCGGGCCTCTCACTGTTGTGGCCTCTCCCGCTGCGGAGCACAGGCTCCGGACGCGCAGGCTCAGCGGCCATGGTTCACGGACCCAGCCGCTCCGCAGCATGTGGGATCTTCCCGGACCAGGGCACGAACCCGTGTCCCCTGCATCGGCAGGTGGACCCTCAACCACTGCACCACCAGGGAAACCCGAGCTTGAAATTCTTAATAATTTTATATTTGAACCTGTACTTCATAAGTGAAGTCAGATGCAAAAATGGAGCACGCTTTTTGAAGCAGAGGTCCCATAGTTTTCATTTTGCAATAGGCCCAGCAAATTAAGTAACAAGTTCTGGAGGGGAACATGGTCAAGATGGCTAAGGTGAGTGCTTCAGAAGACAGACAGTGGCATAAGAAGAGCTTTGTGTACATGCACAAAGGCATCGACCCAAAGTAGGCGTTATGATGATTTCTCTGAGACACAGACATAGTGGGTTCCAATAAGCCAGTTTTATTCTTACTTCATTTTTTATGGAAATATTAATCCAAGAAAACATTCAGTAAAATTTCTAGAAGGGAAAGCATAACACTCTAACCCCTCTAACACAACCATCATTTTTATTTCAAGGCAACGTCTGCTTCGATCTTTCTTTAACCCTGGGGCCCCGATTCCTTCCCTGCTAACACCTGAGGACGCGATTCACAACATGACCCCACGTTCAGCGCTGCACTTCTGCAGACATGACTCAGTTTCTCACTGGCTAACTCAATGAAGCACAGCTATCTTCCAGAAGGTTCCGCCTCCACCTCTTGGGCTGGGGGAACAGTACTGAAGCAGACCCCCTTCACTTCTCTGCAGGAGAGAAAGAGCAGACAGCTGGGTGAGGGTCCAGCCCATTACATGTCCCTTCTGTGCACCTAGAAAGTAACTGGCACAAGTGTCTGCTTTTTAAATGTCTATTTTCTCAAATTACCTTTTATTGAGAGCATTCTACCTGTGACGTTTCTCTCAAAATGGAAATGGATGAGTGAAATGAAGGGAAGTTAGATTTGTAAAATCACTTAATATATGTCTACTATTATGAAATAAATTAAGTTTGACTTCTCAGCGTAGAAGAGTAGAAGAGTCCGGGGTAGATAATATTGAAAATTACAGGCTGTGGGAGAGGTTCAAATATGGTGGCAGAATGCAGTGGAGCATTTCCCATCTCTGGAGTGCAGGGTTCTGAAAAGCGACGATTCACAATTTATCAACCCCTTAAAGGTCCCTGATGAGACTAGCCCGATTTGAAATTCTTAAAATGAGGGGAAATCCACCATGATTTGAGACCCAGGCAGGGAGTCGGGGGGACGTTGGTACACATCAGTTTCAGGGTTTTGACCAATTTCCTGAGCCTCAGTTTTCCTCATCTGCTAAATAGCCATATAAACACAGATTGATCCTAATTTCTTCACCGAGATTTTGAAATATTTAAGAGATGCTGTCTATGAAAGCACCTGGTGAATTCTAAAATCCTTATATAAGTGAAGAAAAAGGGAGACCTCCATTGTGGAATCCATCTCATATGCCAGGCTCTATGATTGACACCATAAATATATTATTTCTCTTCATGTTTATCATGACCATGAAGAGTTCAGACTGCTATTTCTTGTTGGAGATGAGAAACAGATTCAGAGGGAAAGTGGACTGGCTAATGTTACCCAGAGAACGCCTGCAGACTCCCCTATACATAGAAGGAAACCAGAAGAAGAGGACCACCCCCTCCCCATTCATGCTCAACTTGCCTGCTCTTTTTCATTCCTGCTCTCCTTATCTGAGAATTTCCCAGCTCTCTATCTGAGTCTCTTTGCTCCCTCCAAATATGTAAGGTGATTTGGGCTGAGAAATGCACTCAAGCTCAGATAGTACATTTTGGTACAGCTAGACCCTACCCACCATGTATGAGAAGGCAGAAGAAGAATAGAAAGGAATTTGGAGAGCTAGAAGGCAAAGGTGCTGTGATTCAAACTCAAGGCCACCTGATGGTGAAACAAGGATTTCACCTGATTCTCAGAAATGGACGTGGACAGATCTTTTCCTTCAATAGACATCATCCAATTCAAATCCGCTGGTGGCCAGTTGTCAACAGCAGGTGATGAGCTATATTTTTAGGTAACTTTATAAAACTGGGGCATGGAGCACTGAGGGACTTATAGCAAAAGACACACCGTGAGCCAATCTTTGGTAATTCCTTAAAATAATAGTGATGAAAATAATAAAAAAAAATTCCTTCTGGGCTTAAGCCACTGAATGGTTTTACCTTGGGCAACAGCTCAGTGGTCTCTGCTAGAGAATTTTTTGCAAAATCTTCATGCAAGTAATCAGCCCATTAGGGAGAAGGCTTCCCCAGCTGCGGACGTGAGGCTGCGTGATCAGTGTGTGGGGCACACAAGCAGTGTTCCTGTCCTCCTGCTAAAACTCTTTCAAAGCCCGGAGACAGACAGTGAGCAGGTAACTAAAATCAAATCTGGTTTCAGGTGACAGCAGTGTCTGGAAAAGATGTTCCCCAGGGGGTGTGAAGAGGGTGACAGCTACAATGACTTTGCTTGCCAGTGGGAGCCAATTTGGGCTCAGAGACCAGCAAATCAGTAATTGGTGTATTTTGACAGAAGGCTGAAATACACTGCCTTGTGCTGCCTCATTCCTTAGGTATGTGCTTGTAGTTAGCTCCTGTGGAGTTCCAGAACACCACGCCACCTTTCAGTGGCTCTGGGACTGCTCAGACCTAAAGGTCGGTCATAACAAATGGATGCACAGTTCAGCGAGTGTCTTCGCTTCCTAAATATCTTGTAATAGTACCTTTAAAAAGGTGGAGACAAAAAAAATGTAGTTACTGCTATGCAGTTATTATGAAAGAAATGAATTGAGTTGAAGTGATGTAATTTTGATCAAGTGGGTAAGGCTGCAGTGAAAGAGGCTGGCTTTTGGAGACAGTCAGGACTGAGTTCAAATCCCACCTCCACTGGTCATCTAGGGCCTCCATGCTCAGTGTTCTTATCTGTATGTGGGCGACCAGAATATTGAGTCACTTGGTTGTCGGGAAGGATTGACAAGGTAAGGTTATGGGTACTACTGAGTTTTGTGAGCGTCAGTGGACATGTGACGCTATGGCTCACAGGGCATCTTTCCAAAATGTGGTTCTAATATCCCTCTGGAATGTTTTCTCTCAGTGTTTACTTTAAAAAAGAAAACTTATTGAAGTATAATTGATCTACAATGTTGTGTTATTTTCAGGTGTACAGCAAAGTGATTCAGTTTTATATGCGGGGCTGGCCAAAAAGTTCACTCGGGTTTTCCGTAAGATGTTACGGAATATATATGTATTCTTTTTCAGATTCTTTTCCCTTATAGGTTATAACAAAACATTGAGCGTAGTGCCCTGTGCTATACAGCAGGTCCTTGTTAGTTATCTATTTTGTACACCATAGTGTGTATATCTTAATCCCAAACTCCTAATTTACCCCACCCCGCCCTTTCCCCTTTGGTCCACCTTCATTTTGTATCGTACTTTAGGCCTCATAGTCACTCACCAGGCAGTTGCGTCAGCCTCCTACTTGGTCATCGTGCTGTAATTCTTCCCTTAACCAATCCATTCCTCTCACTTCTACAGGGGGACCACCATAAACCACCGATGTGTTACTCACCAGATCAAAACCCTCAAGAAGCCCATGTCCTCTGCCACCCTTTATAGAATATTGTCAGGATACCTTATAAGAGAATTCAAGGCAATATGACATCACCCCATATTTCTAGCCTCATCTAATAAATACTCACACTGGACTACCTACTGCTTTCTATACACGGAAAACAAGTAGGCCTTCAAGGTCTACTTGGATTCTCCCGTCCACCATAATTTCTGTTACCTATTAATATTCCACACCTAATTTATTCAACAAGCATCCATTGAATGGATGCTCTGTGCTGGAAGTCTCTGCTCAGAGGTGTCTGAGCTTCCTTTGTAAAGTGTTCCTTGGGTGCTTTCTTCCTGAGTTCTCACTGTAATCGGGACATTATATAATGATAACACATATTGGACAGTATTAATGTCCAATGTGCTTTTGTCTGTCTCTCCTCCTGGATCTGGAGCATCTATCTTGGAATCACTGCCACTGGGCATAGTATCTCACACACCATAGACACTCAATTTTTATTTACTGGATCATTTTGAAATTATTCTTCTATGCTCTAAAGAATTAAGAGTTTAGCTTCCATACTCCCTACTTATACCTAGAGATAGTTTTTTTTTATGGTGCATTGATAATTATTCTGGGATTTATTGGGATTTGAGGTGGAACATCAACTCAGAATGAGATTATAATTTCCTATTTTGATAGCAAGAGTAAAACTGGGCCTGCAGAAGATGGAAAAAATACTAATTTCCTGCTCACATCTTCCTAAGGCAGAGTCAAAGCATGGTAGCCATAGAGATGTAGCCCCCACACGTCCCCTGAATGAAGGACTTGGCCCCCTAGCTGTTGGTAGAGCTATTGGGAGATCAGCTTTAACTGCCATCTTTTTCAGGGACTGCCTCAGCTTCAGAGAGCCATCTTGACCAAGGTCATGACCTTCCAAGAGTGAGTCACCCGCACTGACTTATCAAGGCAGTGTCATAAAGGTCCAGCCATTTCAGCCCAAGGCAGGGCAGTTCTGATGAACCATTTTAGCTCCCGAGCTCTCATGTTCTCCATAGGACTGGCTGAGGCTGTGCCTGGGAGGCAGCTAAGCTTTTCCTTTTGGCCAATCCTGCTTTGTCTGTTTCCTTCCATGGAGAATGATTACAAGGATACTCTAATAAACACTCTGAACACTGAATTTCTTCTTAGAGTCGGCATCCTGATGAATCCAAATAGTTGATTGAAGCAAGCAGAGCTAAAATGGGATTTTTGAGCTGGACTATCCACCACCCAGCTGGTTATTAGGTTGCAATCACTTGTGGCTGGTGGTGCACATATAGCCTGGAACAAGATGGTATCCGTTTGTTAAAACTTACATTGGAGGTGAGCTGGGATGCTATGCCAGTGAAAGAGAATGCACTAGCTGGTGTAATACATCAAGTATCTGAAATTTATGGAGAAAATAGGGGTGATAAAGGCAGTGAGATTAGTAGATGACTATTGTTGAGCTGTATTTAAGATCTAGAAAAACATAAAGCTAAGACTGAGAGTAATTAAGAGACCAAGTGTGAAAGCCAGAGTGTCTGTCGTAGCACATAAAAAGGCTACCATCCCCTGGAGCAGAAGGGCAAAGAAAGCTGAGGAACAGCCTCACAACTTAGTTATCATGGCAGCTGAGCTACAAAGAAGAGTAAACTCAGCCAACATGTTTACGCCTGGGTAAAGAGCCTGATTGGAAAGAATAGCACCCAGACACATGGAATGAAGACATAAGGGTTGATGTCCCTAAAATTTTTGAATTCCCAAATTCCCCCAAATTTCTGAGCCTGCTCAAGGGGCTTTCCCCTCCCTATTAACCTAGCCAGATGTTTCTCCCCTGCAAGACACTGGAGTTAACACTTAGCAAAAACCCTCGGACATGGTGCAAACTTGTTCCTAGAAGCCTAGAAAAAGTGATACCCAGGGTGAGTGAGGACTAAATGCCAGAATGTCTGTGCTTTATGGGACTCGAAGGCTCAGGAAGTGGGTATGTGGAAGAGATATACAGTGTATGAAAAACCCACTTTATGGGTTTTCCCAGAGGAAACAAGGAATGTGCTGGTGAGAGGGCATCAACATCACTAAAAAGTTCATTGGCGGTTCTCCTTTTGGGGCAGGATTGACAGTAGGGGAGAACTAGAGTCACGGATAGCCATGAGGATGACAGAATCTCTATTTAAGCCAGGTGGTGTCACTTAATTGTTGAAATACAGGTAGACACAATCATTGTAATACATGGCAAGATTGTAATACATTGTAATACATGGCAAGATTGCAGCAGGCAAGAAGAGAGCTGTAGAGATAATCATTAGAATGCAGTGTCCCTAGAGTCAAAGTAGTTGGAAAGCCAATTAGGACAATACTCAAATTGTCTCATCAGGAAAAATCAAGGATGAATGATCTGCAGGGTGAAAAAAGTTGACTCCATTAAAAAAATAAATTATGATCTCCTACATAGCTTCTGGACCTAAGCCAATTTTAATACTGAGAATCTATTAAATAAGGGAGAGGACAGAATGAAGGATCCTGCAGTGCCATGGAGAACCGCATCGGAGTCATGATGATGACTCTCCTAGTCCTTCCCCAAAGTCGTCAACTTGGACAACTTTATACAGAGGGAACAGAAAAACCCAACTTGACATTGATACCAGACTCAAAAGTCATCATGGCCCCAGTGTTGGAGTGAGGCCAGGTAAACAGATGGAGTCCTGGCCAATATCCAACCAACTGTGGGTCCACAAAGTCGGCTCCTTTCTTCAGATGTTTCTGCAACTGCTCCTCCCACCAAGCCAAGAAAGCAAATCAAAAACGGTATCACATCCAGGTGAACATTTGTTGAACATTAGTTTCATTCACAAGTATCTAAATGATGCATAGGGAGTGGTCCCTGTCAGACCCCATTTACTTCATCAATCTCCTGCAGAAAGCAGATGACTTCTAGAGGAGGATAACAGACGACCATAAACGCCACCAAGCAGTAATCCCAGCTGCAATTTCCATCTCTGTTCCAGACCAAGTATCATCGATACTGCATGTTAACATGACTTCAAAGTACATGGTTTGGGTCCATTGATTGTGGCCAACCTTTTCCATCCCTATCAGAAAAGAAGATCAAAAATAATTTGTGTTACTTTGACTAGACAAAACTATAGGTTCATGCTTGTGCTCCAGAATGATATTAGTTACTTCTCTCCCTCACCTAGTCAAAAATATAGTCTGAAAAGACTCTGGACTATCTGATATCCCACAGAATATTACATTAACCCACAGCATTGATAAGTCATGCTTATCAGATTAGAGGAGCAAAAAGTGGCTACCTTGTTGAAGCCTTAGTGAGACACATGTACAACTGAAGGGGGGAGATAAACCCTACAAAGTGTCAAATCAATAGAATATTTAGATGTTCAATGTTCAAGGGCAAACCAGGATTCCATCTATATTGTTTTCCTGTGGCTTCCATAACAAATTACCATTAAAATAACAGAAATTTATTTTCTTACACACAGTTCTGGAGGTTAGAAGTACAAAATTGAAGTGTTGACAAGGGCAAATTTCCTTCAAGGCTCTAGGGGAGTTTTCATCCCTTTCTTCTTCCACTTCTGGGGGCTCCAGACATTCCTTGGGTTGTGACTCCTTCCCTCCAATCTTAGCCTTCATGGTCACCTTGACTCCTGGCCTTGTGTCTACCAAATCTCCCCTCTCTCTCTTGAGAACACTTGCCATTGGATGTAGGGCACACCCTGATAATCCAGAATGACACTCAGTCTCTGGTACAGCACCACTCCTTCAGCAGACCAGCCGGTCTCTTGGTGGAACATCCCACACTGCATGTGCCTGCATTTCATTCTGAGAGAAATCGAGAGGTACTTTAGGTATTATTGCCCACGGGTTTTTGGATAGCAACACTGTCTGAAGATTTATGGGGTGTTGGATCCACTGGCATAGGGTCCTACATAAAGTTGCAAAAAACCAGTGGGCCCTCTGATGAGCAATGCTGGTGACGGCCTGGGCCAATGACCACAGAACTGATCATAAATATGACACCACCCAGAAGCTGCTAGCCTGAAAGAGCATTGGGACAGCAAGAGCACAGCTGAAGCGCCAGCTCAGAGACTGGTGGAGGATGGGGTGCCATCCTCCAGGAAGCAGTAGATGCACTGAATCGGAGTCTCTAGGTGGCGTTGTGTTCCTAGTAGGAAAAAGAACTTGGTTCCAGGAGCAACATGGTAGAAGCCGAAGTGGCACCTCCTTAAGAATTCTGAGATAAATATTTCCAGCCGTTATTCTATGCCATCTTTACCATCAATTATGCATGATTATTAAAATAGTCATTTTGAGATGTTTACAGGCTCAAAAATTACCCCCCCCGATACTCCTTTCTAGATAGCTATTCAAGGAAGCATTTTACCTAAAAAGGGGGAAGGCATCGACAAAGGTGGGATTCATTAAACTAAGAATTCAATACAAGAGAGCCAAGGGGGCTCTCCAGGGTGACAGTGAGAAGAGATCCGAGGCTCAGCAAGCTGCCAGTCTGAACAGAAGCCTCTGGAAGGAATGTCTTCAGGTAGATGAAATCTTTATATTACTGGATGTATCCAACTACATTACGGGGAGATTTTCTTTCTGGGGAAGAGTTGGGGGTCGAATTAGCAATAATAAATAGAAAAGAGATAAGACAATTTTAGGAAAAACAAAGCTGTGTAAGGAAATTCATTGAAGTGTAGTATATCACTCTACTGTGAATAGCTTTTACAGTCATAATAAGGTAAATGCTAAATTTTCATCCAGTTAAAATTATAATATGGGTAGTTGGGAAGGATGATGGACCAAGGAGTGTGCATGAATAGGGCAGGGAAGGGGATTGGAAAGAGGTAAATTCTCATCTTCAAGGGCCTGCTTTTTACTAAAGTGTGATTTGGCGGAAGGATATCGGCTCACATGCTTATCAGAAAAGAAAAAAAAACTCTATTGTATTTGCTTTAGAGATAAAGGAGATTGGTCTCCTTTTATGCCCATGTCACCTTTCTGAACAACTATTAGGTAAATTTCCCTCTGGTCATTTTACTGAGAAATGTTATATTTCCCTTGAGAAAAACATACTTCTTTGTTTTTACATTCTTCCCTAGGAACACGTGAACCTTACACTAACCAGTTTTGACTCTTTTGCTCTGAATGCTAATAAGTGCAGGGGATACTCTGCATTACATTTTTATCGCGTGCACAGAATATTATGACATTCATCTCGCATGTTAACTCGCTGCTTGGTTCCTTGTATTTTCTGACCTTCATTTTTCTTTTCTTCATAATGTCTTCATTGAAAATTTCTCATAATAGTTCTATTTCTTCAAATTGCCGTAAATTATTTTGTTTTGGAAGGAAGCAAGGTTAAAAACAAATAAACATACAAATAAATGTAACTTTGAGCACATTCATACATTTTGGACGCGTTCTTCGTAATCCCTCTACTTGTTTATACTGTGCTGTCACTGCGTCTTCCCACTGGAGCATAAATTTACAAACATCATGCAAATGCATTATCTGTAATAAAACTGACTAATGAGCATTAAAAGCCAATTATTTCTATACATCTGCTGGCTATGGCTGGCAATAATCGTGCATCATTCAGATTTATGGCTATGTGTTTGCCTTAGTATAATTTTAATCACTCATTAATTTATGGATCACAATTTGCATCCTGGGCGCCAGCATTCCCCAAACTGCCTCAGACTTATAAATCAAATGCTAGAGAACTTGGGATTATGACAATATGGGCTTCCTTTGTAAATTGCCTCTTCACGCCAATGTCTACTGGATAGTCAGAGATGGGACCAGACAAAACCCCCCATAAAACACATTGAAAGCAGTTGATCTTCTATTGACGAATGACTTTACCGTTTTTTACAACATACTATGCATTTTGGTGTTACTTTTTGACTTGTCAGCTAACTTCTTGATAGTCTAACCTCGAGACAGGAGATAGAGTAGAAGGAAGAAGTGGGCTTACGTCTTGTTTCCAATCCTTATGTGTTGCGAAATTTGAGGGAAGTCACTTAGTGGTTCTGAATCCATTCCTGCGAACACTTTTTTTTTTTTTTAATAGCAAAGGTGCAGTATTATTAGAAGTGAGCATTTTGATGAATGGTATACTGGTATTTGAAGGAAATGTTCCTACCTACAGTAGGAATAAGCTTACTGGGTAAAGGACCAGTGAGTGACTCCTACCTGGACCTCGGAACTTGAAAGCAGAGAGGCTGGAGGATGCTGCCGCCTCCACTGCATAGCCTTTCCCCCAAGTCCCTCATCTCCATGCTGAACAAAAAGGCCTTTTTGGCCCCCAGACACATCTACCCAGGTGAGACTGGGCCTGCTTCCTTCCCTCTGACCCCACTGCCCACTTACGCTCACCCAGCCCTGATATCAGCATGTCCAGCTGTGGAAAGAACCTCACACAGTAGAACAATCGTCAGTAACAAGTCCGCTAGGGGCAGCAGCGAATTAGAAGCGCTGTGCTAGGAGGAGCGCATTTTCACAGGCTTATAGAAACAAGTATAGATTCTTCCAAACACACAGAAGAGAGGACGGGAAGAGAAAACGTTTTGCAAAACATTTTATTGAGGTACAGTTGATTTACAACATTGTGTTAATTTCTGCTGTACAGCAAAGTGATTTAGCTATACATATATATATTCTTTTTCATTATGGTTTATCACAGGATATTGAGTATAGCTCACTATGCCATATAGTAGGACCTTCTGGTTTATCCCTTCTATACATAATAGTTTGCACTGCTAACCCCAAACTCCCAATCCATCCCTCCCCCACCCACCTCCACCATGGCAACCGCAAGTCTGTTGTCTATGTCTGTGAGTCTGTTTCGTAGATGAGTTCATTTGTGGCATATTTTAGATGCCACATATAAATGATATCATGTGATAGTTGCTTTTCTCTGTCTGACTTACTTCACTCAGTATGACAATCTCTAGGTCCATCCGTGTTGCTGCAAATGGCAGCATCATTCTTTTTTATGGCTGAGTAGTATTTCATTGTGTGTGTATGTATATAGATATGCATACATATATCTATAACATCTTCTTAATCCATTCACCTGACGATGGATACCTAGGTTGTTTCCATGTCTTGGCTATCGTGAATAGTGTTGCTATGAACATAGGGGTGCAGGTATCTTTTCGAATTATAGTTTTGTCTGGGTACATGCCCAGGAGTGGGATTGCTGGATCATATGGCAACTCAATTGTTTGTTTTCTGAAGACCCTTCATACTGTTTCCCACAGTGGCTGCACCAATTTACACTCCCACCAACAGTGTAGGAGGGTTCCCTTGAGGAGAAAACATTTTTGATATTCAGAAGACCATATCGAGGGGATGGAAGGGAAAAAAAATCCAGCCTTGCAGTAAAGCAGCACAAGATAAAGTTCTGCCAGATACTAGACCTGAAGTTAGGGATGGTGCTTATAGCACAGTTTAAGATGTGAGAGAAAAATCAGGGCCGCACCCAAGTGGACAATAGAAAAGATGGAGGTGAACGCACATCCCCGTCTGCTGGCCAACAGCAGACATGAACAGATCTCACTTCATAGAGGAAAAAGTAAAAGACAGCAACAGAAAACAACAATATGGGCTGCAAGAAAAGATTCTGACATATAAAAAGGTAAGTCATAGCCATAAAGGTTCAGAGCAAAAACACATTTATGAAAATAATTCAATACAAATGGCAGGAAAATAAATAGACTGCATCTGCTTTCTGCTCTTAGCAAGTAAGTAAATATTAGTGCTATGAAGTGGGATGGAATTTGTGCCGGTCCAGTGGCAGATAAGGTTTGTTTTTAAATGTATTTAATTTATTTATTCTTGGCTGCATTGGGTCTTCATTGCTGCGTGCGGGCTTTCTCTAGTTGCAGTGAGCAGGGGCTACTCTTAGTTGTGGTGCACGGGCTTCTCATTGCAGTGGCTTCTTTTGTTGCAGAGCATTGCCTCTAGGCACATGGGGTTCAGTAGTTGCAGCACACAATCTCAGTAGTTGTGGCACATGGGCTCTAGAGCACAGGCTCAGTAGTTGCGGCGCACGGACTTAGTTGCTCCACAGCATGTGGGATCTTCCTGGGCCAGGGCTTGAACTCAGGTCCCCTGCATTGGCAGGTGGATTCTTAACCACTGTGCCACCAGGGAAACCCCAGCAGATAAGGTTTTAAAGGAGCTGGCAGAGTTCGAGGAAAAATGCAATTAAACCAAAATACAATTATACCAAATATTAAAATAGGGAATAGAGGCAGTAAAAAGCTGAATCAATACTTGTGGAATCAATGATGTAGTACAAGGGTTGGCAAATAATGGTCCAAAAGTTAAATTGGGCCTACCCCTGCTTTAGTATTGCCCTTGAGCTAAGAATGATTTTTATGTTTTTAAATAGTTAAGAAAAGAAAAACCCAAGAAGAATAAAACTTTATGATCTATGAAACATTTGAAATTCTAACTTCAACGTCATAGGTAAAGTTTTATTAGCACACAGGCACATCTTTCCCATTCATTTACATGTAATCTACGGCTGCTTTCCTGGTATAGAGGCAGTGTTTGGGCAGAAATCCAGTAGCTCACAAAACCTAAAATATTTGCTATGTGGTCCTTTCTAGAGAAAATTTGCCAACGTCTGATGTAGACAACTAGTTAACAAGAGAAACCTGGGTCACTAGAGGAAAAGGAAAAATCATTAAAATTATGGGAGAGAAGAGAAAGCTGAGAAAGATTTTTGACCTGATCAATTGAAAGATGAAATTGTTCCCAACATAGAAGGGGAAGGCTCTGAAAGGGTCTGGTTCACTGAGCAACCAGGCTCAGGATCTTGACTCTTTCCTATCTATAACTTAGCACTAGCTGTACATTGATGTCACACAGGAGGCTTTAAAAAAATATTTTGATCCTCGGCATCCACCACCAGATATTCTGACTTAATTGGTTAGGGCAATGGGTTGGCTATTGTTTAGAAGCTCCACAGGTGATTATATGAACAGCCATGTAGAACTACTAGGCTAGAGCAGAGGGAAGCTTGTAGGTGGACATAATTGGCTCCATTGGTGGCAGAGAGGAAAAAAATAGAGAAGCAAGAATTATACTGAAAGTGAAGTCAGGATTTTCCAGCAGGTTTAGCACACTGACTGGTATATACTTAGGTGTTCAGTTCATGTCTATTGAAAGAACAACAAATAAATACATTAATTGTGTGTTAGGAGCTAATTTTTTCACAATGTTCCCTTCTCCCGAAATGGCCAAAAGAGAATGCAGGAAGGTTTTGCATAGGGCATCGTTGTTAATCCTCACAGTGCCCATCTAGTGTCCTGCGTGTTTTTAGTGCTCAGTAAACACGTGTCTTCATTCTGCTCTCTCATGCAAGCAGAGATGAGCATGTAACTACTGGAAGTTACTTTTATGCTGAACGAGTTGCTCTGTAACCAATTGCCACTCATTCAGTGGCTGAACACAACACAGACATCTTACCTCACAGTTTCCGTGGGTCAGAAGCCCAAAGACAGCTTTACTGGTTCTCATCTTAGGCCATTAAGGTGTTGACCAGTGCCAGGATCTCATCTGAGGCTCAAAGTTCTCCTCCAAGCTCACTGGTTATTGAAAGAACTCAGCTCCTTGTGGTTGTGGGACTGAGGCCCTCGGCTCCTAAAGGCCACTCATCACTCCCTGCTGCACAGCTACTTCTACAACAAGCCAGTTTGCCTCTTCAGACCAATGGAAGAGAGTGTCTGCTGCTGCCTTTAGACCCTTTTAAAAGGCTCACCAGATTAGGTCAGACCCACTTGGGATATCAGTTGATGTCAGTCAACTGATTAGGGGCTTTAATTACATCTTCAACATCTCTTTACTGTTACCATATAATGTAACCTAATTATAGGAATGATACCCCCATATGCATTTCCCACACTTGAGGGGAGGGGAACATACAAGGGTACAGGTCATTGGGGGTCATGTTAAAATTCTATCTACCACATGCGCTCTTCCCTCATCATGTAGCCCCTTAGGCTTACGTGCATCCAGAGACCCACTGACCCCACAGAAGAGCCCCACAAATAGTGGAGGGAGGGAGAGCAGTGTCAGTGACCTGCCCAGGACATGAGCAGATCTGGTCAGCTTTGTGACCACAAATCACGTCAAGTATATTTGCTTTTCCTATTGGGAGACAATTCTCCACTGGTTTCTCTGATTTCAGCAAGCATTGCAAGCAGAAGCAGTAACAGTTTTGTTTCAGCCCATCTTGTCAACAGCCTTGGAGATAGTGTCACCCTTTGGAACAGAGAACAGGTTTGTTTACTGTCCAGTAAAATAAAGATCATGTCTCTCTCCAGGGCAAAAGTTGCACAAGTTTGCTTGCTGTCCAATAAAAGGATTTCCATTGCCCTGAAACTTAGGATTTGTTGTCTGTGATGCAAACCTACTGTGTGTACAGTGACCCCTGGGCCCGCTTCTCTATTGGCTCCATGAAGACTGGGGAACAAGGAGGACCAGTGTGACCATGAAGTTCATGCTGCTCAGTGGGTTGTAAATAATAAAGTCCGAGTATAAACCCTCAGACCATTCACGGTTCTTAGCTGTGCTGCTTCTCACCAGTATGCCTCTGTATGAGTGATTTTTCCCAACTGAATTTCCTTAGCATCTTATCCTCTGGTTCTTCCAAATCACTGTCGGACATCACTTCTTCCTTGGAAAGTTTCATGACTCATCCTCTCTCTCCCCTAGAAAAAGTCAATCACACTTTCCTCTTTTCACCTTTTAATCTACACTTATTTACCATGAATGCCAGATTCAAAGGCCAAATATCTTCCTCAAAAAATATCCTTTTGAAAATAGGGAGTTGTATGCTATCTGATTCCATATAAAGTCTATTACAGGGGCCTCCCCCCCTAATATTTTGTTTTTCAAATCAGAGTAGTATTTGGAGAAGAGACATTAGCATGAAGTAACCTCAGAAATGTTGGTATTGGATCCTCCTAGAAGTCACCGAATGGAATTATTAACAAACAGGGCAAAGAAATTTAATTTAGGTGTAGTTATTCCTCTGGGTAAAGGGGGATTATGACCTCTTAAGTTCTTTCCTGGCATGTGGTCACCAACAAGCCTTTAAAAGAAAGTCACTTTCAAAAAGCCCTAGAGAAACAGATTCATGCTGAGAAGCTCATGAAGAGTGAATAGAACGTGTGGCTTAAGAGAAAATTTCCAGTGACAACATCTTACAAGGATCCAAGAAGAGCTGCCTCTCACACAGATGGAAAGAAAGATGCCGAGTGTCAGATGATTCAAAGAACAGTTCTCCTGACAAGGGGTTACTGACACTGAGGGTCCCTGTGGGGAGTCTGAATATACTTGCATCATGAAATGAGAATAGAAAGATTTAGTATCGTTTATAAATTATTATAATTTGCAATGTACAGCTAATTTGAAATTTAAATATTTTATGAAGTTTTGGCCAACTTAGCTACTTACATATTGTGTGTGTGTGTGTGTGTGTGTGTGTGCAACCCTATTTTGGACTTTCTAATTGGGAAGATGGGGCTCTCATTACAACCACAGCTATTTTGTATTTGGTCGTAAATGGCGAACATTCTAGGTACCATGACCATGACTGACAGTCTCTTCTGAATAAACTGAGGTTAGGAACCATTGCATCCTCAACATTATGCACGGTGTCTGACACGTGGTAAACATAAAAAATTCATGTTACAGGCGAAAATCCTCACCTGAAGTGTCAATTTCCTTCTCCGTAAAATAAAGTGATTTGACTCACTAATTTCCGCCGTCCTTTTGGGTTCAGATATTTCAAGACCCCCTCCCGCAGTGGCTGCTGGGATCGGATGCTGTAATTGCCTTCACATTTATGCAAAGACTTGGTTGAAGTTTCCTCTCTGAGGGCTGATCAAGACAGCCTCGCCAGGGCTGAATGGCACCTTTGTGACAGTTCCCCTCCCGCGAGCGATGGGGCCAGGTCTGTGGGAAGAGGGGAAGCTCGTGCTTTATGGCATGTTTTGCTAATGTGAGAATCAAAGGCTTTCCAGGTGTTAATGGTGGCAACGGTGCAGAAAGCCCAGAGTGACATAACTTGGTTCTGGTCTGTGTTGGTGTGGTTGTCTTTCCTGGCTCAGCTAACTCTTCATTGCCTTTCACCTTTCGGTTGGAATGCATCTGGTGAGCTGAGGCAAAGTTTCCTAAGGATTAGAATGTAAACTTGATCTTCCTGAACCCAGATCCCAGGGTTGGGAGTCAGCTGGCTGAGGCCGGGGAGGGAGCTGGGGCCCATTCCCTCCGTGGAAGCCACCACTCTCTCTGCTCAAAAGATGCCGGAGAAGGAAACATGCACACAGGGTCCCTTAATTAAGAACCGGAGCCCATCTTTCCTCTGCCACATCGATGAATGCCATTGCCTCACCCTGCCTGAACAGGAGTTGAACGTCTTATTCTGCCTTGTTCATGAAATTCTCAGTTTAAGTAGCTCAACCTGGCTGCCTACGGTGCCTGGGGCCTTGGGGACAGCCCTTCTCAATTATCACCTCCAGAATAAACCTATTCAGGTCTCTGCAAAAACAAATTACATCACCAACAATAACCTTGTCATCACGTGCCATTGACTTCTTTGGGAGGATTTCTACCTGAAACGTGTTCCCTCTAATTCCAAACAGTCCAGGGAGGTGGGCAGTGAGGGTGTTCGTGTTTGCACTGGCCAATCAGGAGCGTGAGGACCCAAGGAAGTGAAGCAGTTTTCTCAGGATGACGAAGTGCCTCAAGCCTGCCTGACCGGGGTCCTGGCTCTCAGATTCTCAGCAGGAAGAGCACCTTAAGAAAACCACTTCACTCGGGGTGACCCCAGAACCGATCTTTCTTCCATGGCCTCAGAGCTGGTGTGTGTGCCCTGGGGAAAATGAGGAGCAAGGTATGTGGAGTGACTTCATGCTGTCCCGTATCCTGGTCCATAGGTTACTGTGTTATTTAACAGCTCTACATCCTTCGACAAATGTATTTATTTATGAAATGGTAAATCATCTCATGGGGGTTCTGGAAGATATAAATGCCTAAATATAAGTAAAGTATTTAAGTTCCCAACAAGCATGAGTTCCTCTCTCCTTTTCTTTAAAAGATACACCCTCTCACCATCAGGAATTTTACTTGCAGTTCTCCCTAATGGCAGAGCTACAGAAAGACATGTGAAAAGGAATAGATTAAAATATGAGGCCAAACCTTATCACATCGTTACAGGGGTTTCATGGAGGGAGGACTAAACAATTTGGAATTTTCAGCCCAATCACCCCATACGTCGGATGAGCCCCTCTTGACAGATGTCAGCTTCCCTATGACTGTCAATCCTGCTGTTCCAGGTACAGTGTCACTCATCTGAGAGCAGGACCTCAGACACCAGTAAACTCACTGGTTGTTGCTCTAAAACTCTCTAAACAAAATGGTCCATGACAAGGGGACCCAAGGACAAGTTTCTATTCTTCCACATTCCAATGCAAGCTGGGGCTCAGACTCCCAGAAGTTTCTTCTGCACCGAGGGGGCCCCAGTTCCCAGCTTTGACACTTTTTATTTCCTCACCCTCTGAACGGAATACCTGCCCTGGTTAATCATGTTCCCTGGACTCACTATAAAGCTCCAGTTTATTTTGAAGCAAACATTTCCAACTGAATAAGTCAGATTCTGTCTGAAATAAGTCAGACAGAGAAAGACAAATACTGTATGTTATCACTTACCTGTGGAATCTAAAAAAGTACGACCAACGAGTCAATATAACAATGAAGAAGCAGACACACAGATATAGAGAACAAACTAGTGGTCACCAGGAGGGAGAGGGTGGGGAACCGTGGGGTGGGAGAGGGGAGGTATAAACTGTTGAGGGTGTAGAACAGCCTCGAGGATGTATTGTAGGACACGGAATATGGCCAATATTTTGTAATAACTATAAATGGAAATTAACCCTTAAAAATTGTAAAATAATATATAGGCTGGATAAACAACAAGGTCCTACTGTATAGCACAGGGAACTATATTCAATATCTGTGATAAACCATAATGGAAAAGAATATAAAAAAGAGTATATATATCTATTATATAACTGAATCACTTTGCAGTACATCAGAAATTAACACAACATTGTAAACCAGCTGTACTTCGATAAAATTTTAAAAATTGTAAAAATAAATGAACAAACAAACATCTCCAGCTGAGGTATAAGGAACATACTCACTTCATAGATGGAAGTCACTGGGGTAAGGTTTTCAGAATCTAAGGCCAGAGAGATGGAGAAACAACAGAAGAACTTCTTTGTAGCAAGGTTTTTGAATTTTTTCAAATGTTTGCTGATCAGCTGAACTTCAAGTGGCTGAAGTTCAGCTAATCACACAGATGCCTCTTTCATCTTCATTTTCTTAAGCTCAGGAGTCAACGTTAACACGTGTTTCTGATTCGGCCCGACTTCGTTCCTCAGCGTGTTGTTTTGTCTAAGTTATTTAATATTGAAAAAAATCCTCCAGTGTCGTGAGTCTTTTTTGGAGAAAGAAGAGACAGGACTAAATACATGATTTGCAAGGTCCAGTGCAAATGTGCAGCCTTTATCCAAAAGCTGTTAAGAATTTCAAAAGGGTGACAAAAGATAATTAAAACAAGCCTGGGACCTTTCTAAGGGCAGGATCTTATAAGACTGGACACGTCACAGGCCCAGGAATCCACCCTAAAGGGACATTTCAAAGAGCTCAAGTGCAATTGTTGAAGACCTTCAGACTGGGCATCTTCCCCAGATCCTTTAAAGTGTGGATTCGGAACTGACAGTACAGGGATCTCTAAATGCAGTGGGTCAGCCGTTGAGAGGCGTCTCTTGCACGTGCATCCATTCACTTCTCACAGTCCACTGAGGGTTTACTGGGTACCATGCATGCTGCTTGAGGCTGGGGATGCAAAGATCTGTAGAGATAGACCCTGCTTTTTATTTCTATTTCTCCAGCATGGCAAAGAGTCTTCTATACACAAGACAGCTCGTGAAAGGTCATTTAACTAAATATATGGCTGGGTTGAGGAACTCGCATGGATAGAGGCAGATCATTAGATGGTACGTGGTCCAGGGCGACGACTGCTCTGGTCGAGGCATCTGTGGAAGAAAAGTTATCCTCGTCACTTGACTGCATCACGATGGCTTCGCAATCTCAGCCACACCCGCAGCCTTGACTCTCCTCCAGCTGCTGGTTCCGCAGGCATAGGAGTTCCCAGGCTCTGGCTTGGATACCTCCACAGTGACACGAAGATGGCACAAGGAATACTGCCCCAGGAACATGCTGGAAGGAGGAGGCAGCATGCTCGGATCTGCTGACATGACACACTCCTCAACCCACGGCAGGCAGAACCACTGCCTTCCTAGAGAGACAAAGGCCGTTCCTCTACTAGATACATCCCATCCCTTCATCCCTGTGAGTAGACTCCTGTACGTCATACCCTAAGGTGGCGGTGGTGGAGGTGGTGGCTTACACTCAGTCAACAGCATCATGTATGGAAAAGATACAGCCAAGCCTGAGTTCCAAACCAGCTCCTCGTCTGCACAGGTGACAAACCCCAGGTGAGTCGGAGAGGTTTCGGAGCATCTTCTGTGTACAGGTGGTGACTCTACCATGGTGCTTTGATTCTCTGATTGGTGCTTCTCTCTCAGCTTGACTGATGAGGAAACTGAGGCCAAGAGAATTCAGATGCCCTTCCCAAGTGGGCGCTCAACTCAAGGTGCCGGGGCCCCACCTCTTTTCATACCACACATGACTGGGGCCTCTGTACCCTTGTCTGCAAAGTGAAAAGCAAACCTCTCTGCTAGTTATGTCAAGGGTTGTTGAATGTTCGATAAGGGGGTGGATTAAAACTACCTCGAAAGTTATGAAGCATTGCGGTGATTATGTAAATGACTATGATTATTTTTCCGCAAATAGAAATACACATTTTATATAAATAGCTTTACAGGAAGAACACGATATACTTATTGCTTTGTATTCTTCACCAAGTCTTAAGGCAATTATGTTGACTTTTATTACCGGGTTATAAAAATCACATATGCTTATTGTAGAAAATACAAGTGATATAGACTAAAAATAAGGGAAAATATACCTATAATCCCAGACCCTAGTGGTAAATATTTATAGCCTGTGTTTTCTATGTGTGAGGGCCCATAAAACATTTTGTTGAGAGAAGATTATATAATGCAGGTGTACACACACCATTTACATCTTACTCTGAAAATTTAACATTCATTCCTTCATTCAACGTGCCTAAGTTTCTACTGTTTCAGGCATATGCTAGGTCCTGGGGGGGAAAAGATGAGCGACACAGAGAACAAAACTTAGCAAGGCGGGTAGCATCAGACAAAGCAATTACAGAAATGAACCTGATCAAAGCCCTTGAGGGTGTTGGAAGGAAGAATACGGGAAATGAAAACAGAGGACAAATAGGAGTTAGTAGAATAAAGGGGGGTTGGTTGGGAGAGAAGCAGCCTATGAGTAGGGCCAGGAAAGAACACAGTGCACAGCAGGTACACAGAACAAAAGTAAGATCACTATGGCCACAGCTAAAAGAACAAATGATATGAGCTCTAATGTATGAAATTGCCCACATTGCTGAAACTTTCTGTGAAACATCATTTCGAAGGTCTGGTGCATTTTGAAGGTCTCCACTGTAAAATTTTAAAGCATGAGGTTGTAGGTGGCAGACAATCTGTCTCACCTCTGGCTTGCAGGCTGGGAAGCTTTCTTTCCCTGGAGCAAGATTTGGCCCAAGATTCTAAGGAGTTTTGTTATCCTTGTCATCAGGTATCCACCCCAGAGAAATCAGAAAATGCTACCTAAAACGATTGTGTTCAAATACATTTTCACTATATTCTTTGATCTATCTGCATGTGCCTCCGGCTCTCCTGCATCTTTCTGAGCCTCCTTCAAAAATCTCAACGTTAAAGGATTTGCCTGTATTTCCTCATGATGTGGAGTTTTGAATCCATGCAGCCTGTAGATCCAGGCTGGGCCTGAAAGCAAGACCATGATTCATCCCCTCCTCTGCCTTAGAAGATTCTGTCTTAGGCTTTTAAAGGAAGATAAGATGGTGGCGAGGACGTTGGTGTGAGGTCCACAAGTGTTTGGGGCATCACTTTACCTCTCTGGGTCTCAGTTTCCTCACTGGTAAAAGAGGGTGAATGGAGGTGGTGAGGATTAACGTAAAATGAGTGGAGGCGTGGCAGACCTGGCGCTGGAGGGCTACCCTGTAAGAGGGCATTGCTGTGACAAAGCCCCAGACTTGCCGTCTGCAGGAAAAGGCCTCAGGGGAGGAAACCGCAGGGCCTACTCCATGGATGGGCATTTCCTGACAGGACCGGTCTAACAATGCTTCATGGACAGGCTCCTTTTGTATCCTGTGCTTTCGGTGGGGACTGGGTCTGTATATCAGGGCAACTGGTGTTTTCATTCTGTGTAGGCATCCTAACAGGATTTCACATTTTATAGGAAAGTCCCCAATAAACGATGAATTAAAACCCCACAATATAGGACTTTTTAAATCCATTTATTATTCAACAACGAAGCCTAAGAAGCTTATGTTGTGTTTGTAGATCACGACACACTTGGAATCAATTAATTTATGTGTTCAAAGCAGCCCCTTATCTCATCATCTGCAATGTGTCTGAACTGTGGTGGTCACAGGTACAAGGCCAAGGGGTGAGGGAAGGGATCTCACTTATGTGGAGAACTTACTAAATGGCAAATGCACTTACTTTGAAATTCTCCTTATCATGATTTGAGACAAGTGCTAGGGTCTGCATTTTACAGAAAAGGAAATGGACAGTCAGATTCCTAGGTGGAACTGACAAGGTTGCTTGGCCAGGAGATGTTGGAGCTGAGCCCTAAAGACAGGTACATTTGGTTCCAAAGTCTCTGCTATCTCTGCTCACCTATATGCTGTCTCCAAAGATGAGTGAAAAGTGTCCCCTGTCATCAATTATGCTAAGAGAATCTGAATGAGGCCATAAACAGCCCAAGTTTCCTACAGTTTTGGGTCCTGACGCTGAAAGATGGTGGGGAATGGCATGGGCTTGGCTGACTCCTGGAAGGGTCTGTTCTCTGCATGGCAAACCAGTATGAGCAAGGGGAGCATGTGTGGTCAGGGGAGGCTGCAGCACTGCTGTCTAGGAAGGATGCTGGCATGGAGAGGTGGGCAGATTCCAAAACCTCAGTCAACCCAAATCCCGTCAACAAGGGGCTCACAATGGGTGCAGACCCAGAGGTCCATCAATTCAAAAGTTTGAACGTAAGTTTAAATCCTGTTCAATCTCTCTGTCCATTTTTTAATTCAATTGTTATTATTATTACTTGCTATTGAGTTGTAGGAGTTCCTTATATTTTTTTGGTATTAACCCCTTATCAGATATATGGTTTACAAATATACTCTCCCGTTCCACGTTTCCCATCCACTATGTTGACCTTTTCCTTTGCTGTGCAGAAGCTTCTTAGTGTAATGTAGTCTGATATATTCACTTTTCTTGCTTGTACTTTTGGTGTCATATCCAAGAATCATTGCCTAGACTAATGTCTTGAAGCTTTTCGCCTGTTTTTGTCTAGGAGTTTTACAGTTTCAGGTCTTATGTTTAAATCTTTAATTCACTTGAGTTGATATTCGTGTAAGATAATGGTCCAATTTCAGGAGAAATCCCAATGGCCCACACGTATATGAAATGATATTCAACATCACTAATCGTCAGATGCTAATCAACAATGAAATATTGCCTCACACCTGTCAGAATGGCTATTATTAAAAAAAGAAAGAAAGAAAAACGATAAGTACTGGCAAGGATGTGGACAAATTGGAATTCTTATACACTGCTGGTGGGGATGTAAAATCGTGCAACCACAGAGGTTCCTTAAAAAATTAAATTAGAACTAGCATGCAATTCAGCAATCCCGCTTCTGGGTATATATCCAAAAGAATTAAAATCGAGATCTCAAAGAGATATTTGTACTCCCACGTTCTCCGGAGCACTATTTACAATAGTCAAGATATGGAAACAACCCAATCAATGAATGGATGAAGAAAATGTGATGTATACGTACACCACACATACACCAACGTTCAAAGGAATATTATTTATCCTTGAAAAAGAAGGCAATTCTGCCATATGAAATAACATGGATAAACCTGGAGGACATTACGCTAAATAGAATAAACCAGTCACAAGAGGGCAAATACTGTGTGATTCTACTTTTATGATGTTTCTAAAATAACCAAACATATAGAAGCAGACACAGTAGAATCACGGTTGCCAGCTGCTAGGGTATAAGGTCTCAGTTATACAAGATGAGCACAATTAGGACCCTGCTGTGTAATACCGTGTCCACAGTTAACAACGCCGTGTCGTGCACTTAAAAATGTAAGAGGGTATGTGGGGCCTTTAGGGACTTTCCACCCCCTCACTTGTTCCCGTAAACCAACCTCTTGCACCACTCCTTCTCCCTATCGAAACCAATTCTTCTCCCTATCGTGCGCCACTCCTTCTCCCTATCGAAACCAATTCTTGGAGTTTTTCAGTTGACGGGGACTTGCCAGACAGCGGGTAATTTTCCAGTTGCCCGTAACAGGTATACGCCCTAACCGCCACAATGAACAGACAACTATAACGGCCAGAAGGTGGGGCAAAAGTTCCTAAGCCAATGAATTCAAAAGTCACCACATTTACCCAATCATTGTGAGAATATACCCGCCCTATGAGTAAATAAACCTATAAAAAGTATGTGATTCCGCTTTTAGGGGTTCCTCATCGGCCTCCTGCGTGAGGTTCAGGGAACCCCGGTGCATCGGCTCCTAATAAACCTCTTGCGTGTTGCAACGGCTCTCGACTCTTGGCGGTTCTTGGGCGAGTTGGAATCCCTCGTAGACCGTTTGGGTCTAACAGGTAGAGCTCATATTGTTTTTCCACAATCACAGTAAATGATCCTAAACTCCCACTGAAAGGTAGGTGGGTCCTCCCATCATCACCAAATCGAGGATCCCCATCAATGGTTCTCCCCTTGGCCTGCACGTTAAAACGATTTGGACCAGTTTTAACAAATACTGATGCCTGGGCTTCACCCCCCCAAAGTCTATTTCAATGTCTAGGGTACATCCCAGGCATGAACCTTTTTGAAAATTTTCACAAGTGAATCTAACAGGCAGGCAAGTTTGAAAATCAGTGACTTAGAGAATTCTCTTATCTTCCATGGGACGCATTGGCACGATTTCAAGGATGAGTCATGTGGTGTTACCTTTCTCTTTTACCTCGCAATTTCAGTGGCTTTTCCTACTTAACATTCAGTGTTCCCTTCCCTCAGCTTCTTATACCTGCTAATGGTGCATACGGATTCAACTCAGGGCACTAACTCCTTGGATTTCCCAACTCAGAGAGCACTTCTGTTTAAAAAGAGACATTGATGCCTTAACACAACAGAAATCACAGGAGATCCTAGGGGCCTTTTGAAGTCTTCTGAAGGAGGCTGCATGGGAAACTCTGTGCTGTAATTGTATACAAGCCAATCCTACCTAGAGTACAAACATTCCTTGGAAAACTGCCATCCAATTCTAAGTTGAAGCCCATTCCTGAGCCCTTGAATTAATTTATCTTTGAAGTTAAAGCAGGATTTCTTTTTCTTTAGAGGTAAGGCAACCTCACAAATCCTAGTTGACCACAACATTCCCAAAGCTCCAAAGGGACTCTCTGGCAGGCGAGCCAGGTGGGCCAGGACAGGGACATCTAGTTCAACACACATGGCCAGACATTGACCCCGTGCCATGCTCTGTTGTACCCTGGGCCCTGCACTCAAAGAGCTGCTTTCCAGGGGATGGAGAGAATTTGGGGGCTACAATTACAGGACAGTGAGATAAATGCTATGAGGGCCCAGAGAATGGGCCCATCACGCAAACTGGAACAGGTGTATGGGTCAGGGAAGACTTCCTGGAGGGGATAAGGACTGAGCTGAGGCTTTTAGGGCATGTCACAGCACCAGGGGAGAGGCATTCCAGACGGAGGGGCCAGTGTGGGCAAAGGCATGGAAGGCAAACATATGACTCTGAGGAACTGGGACAATCACTGCAGTAGACTCAAGAGCCTTGGATAATTCTCATCCCAACCGTTTGAAGTTCTCTGCATGCAATTAAGTAGATACATTTCCTCCCTCGGAGCCCCACTTTCCAGCTGTGAAACAGAGCAGTGAGTGATCGCCTCTCTCCCTCGTTTCCCATGGTTCCAAGTTCAGGAAGACTTCAAAGCCACCATCCTGTGCAAAGCAGATACTTCCATCTGCTTGGGGATTTTAATTCTCTTTTTAGTAAGTGCCAGGCGCCACTCCCTCCTTTCACCCACCCCTGGCCAGTCAGCAGAAGAGGCCAAAGGAAATGAAAATAACTCTTGTGCAACAAGACAAAACGGCATGCCGACCACGGTGATCGTGGTGCAGTGTGGCGCCTCCATCTGGCCTTGCTGGGTCTCTCCTGGGCAACGTGCTCGGTTGTGTCTGTGCGGGAAAGTGACAGCCAAAGAACAGCCCCTGCGGTGGGTCAGGGCAGAGGCTCCAGGGCTGTCTCCAGGCCTGGTCCCAGGTGTGAACTAACCATTCCCTCGGCTGTGGTTAGCAGGCTTTGGTTTATGGTTCCCCAAAGGAAGGTGGAAGGGTCTTTAGAACTGTTTTTCTTTGATATCCTGCCTCTTCTTTCTTCTGGAAAAAAATTAAAATTTGTTCAGAATCCAAAGGCAATAACATCTGTGGCTGGTACAAGGTAGATCTCCCTCCCCTGGCTGTCCTGTCCTTCACTGCACGACCCTATTTACTTTAATTTGTTTATTTTTAACTATACTAAGCCCTCTCAGGTATGGCTCTGCCTGCTTAAGGGAGCCCTCAGACAGCACTGCTTCCCAGGCTACAATTCTGTCCCTGCTCTACCACTAGCCGCCTGGCTTTGGGGAGAAAGGCAGAGGCTGACTCTTACTGACTTCCTGCCCGTGTCAGTCCCTTCAGAGGAAGCAAAGGCTCTCATCCATCACGTGATCTAAGCATTATTATTACTGTTGTCATAGTATCATTCTAACTTTACAGATGGAAGACCAGCAGCTCTCTCTTAACAGTTGGCTTCAACTGCCTGACTCCAGGGCTTATGGCCTTTTCCTTTTTAATTTTTCTTGCTTATGATGGCTCTTCTAGCTAAGTTACCTTCACTTAAGTTTTCTCATCTGTAAGTAAAGATGATTGCAGCAATCATTAAAACGTGGTATAAGTATCAAGATGTGATAGAGTTTGCAAAGCACTTAACAGAGCGCTGGGCACATAGTATGTGCTCAGTTAATGCCGATTTATTTCCCATTTTGATCCTGTCTCCTCCGAGAGTCTCTGTGGGAGAGGAATCTTAAGTACCATCCAGCTGATTGTATTAGGTCATAGAGCTGCTATAACAGAGTACAGCAAACTGGGTGGCTTCAACAACAGAAATGTATCGTCTCACAGTCTGGAGGTCAGAAGTCCAAGATCAAGGTGTCAGTAAGGTTGGTTCCTTTTAAGGTCTGTGAGGGAGAATCTGTTCCACGCAGGTGATGGCTAATTTGGCGTCAACTTGACTGGGCCAGGAGGTGCCCAGATTAAACATTATTTCTGGGTGTGTCTGCGAGGGTGCTTGGGATGAGATCTGTATTCGAGCCAGTGGACTCAGTAAAACAGATTGTCCTCCCAGTGTGGGTGGACCGAATAGAACAACAGGCGGAGGAAGGAGGGATTCTTCCCCATTTTTTTTCTTCTGCCTCACTGTTGAGCTGGGACATCTCCTCTCATTTTCTCCTGCCCCCGGACTGGGACTTATATCATCGACTCCCTTGGTTCTTAGCCCTTCAGACTCAGACTGAATATTATACCACTGGCTTTTCCTGGGTCTCCAGCTTGCAGATGGCAAATCGTGGGGTTTCTCATCCTCTATAACTGTGTGAGCCAATGGCTCATAATAACTACCCTTTTATATATGCATATATCTGTATATATGTATATACGTGTGTGTATAGAGGATATACACATATTTCCTATTGGTTCTGTTTCTCTGGAGAACCCTGCCTAATAGAATGCCTTTCTCTTAGCTTCTGGTCATTTGCTTCAATCTTTGTCATTCTTTGGCTTGCAGAGACATCACCCCAATCTCAGTCTTCATCTTCACGTGATGTTCTCCCTGTGCGCATGCCCGTGTGTCCAAATTTCCCCCTTTTCACAAAGAAACTCGCCATATTGGATTAGAGCTCACCCTTATGACCTCATCTTAATTCACTATTCTGCAAAAAACCTATCTTTAAATAAAATCACATTCTGGGGTGCTGGGAGTTAGAATTTCAATATGTGAATTTGCAGGGGATGCAACACTACCCGTAACACTTATTTTCAAGTTGACGCTAGAATCCCGTTTATGACCTCTCTGTGCCTACCTTTGGTCCAAGTGATGAAAACTGACTCCCTTCCCAAGCAAACTTTCTATCTATGGACATCTTGAAACATCCATTTTTTCCTATAATTCTAGCTCGCATGGACACAGTACGTATCAATTTATGTTTCCTTCTGATTCATCCAGAGAATTTGAAGAAAAATGCTTTTTGTTTTGAAAAGCCCAGGCTCCTTGGAGTCCTCCATCACAGACATGCTCAACCTTGGCTGTTCACTGGAATCACCTGGAAAGCTTTAAACAAAACCTGATGCCCAGGACCCATTGCAGACCAATTCCATAGAATTTCCGGGGGAGGGACCAAAGCCTCACTTTGCTTTTCAAAGCTTTCCAGCATACTCCAATGTACAGCCAAGGTTGAGAGAACACGGATCTGTTTGAATACTGGGAGCTTGTCTCATCTCTACCAGTGAGAAAACTGATGGTTGAAGAACACATTTTGAGGTCTTTGGATTCAACTAAATATGACACACTGGTACTCTAATCCTTAAAAGACTGGGAAAACCCTTCACGAGCTTATGTCAAATATTCTTTTCTTTAATTTTCAAACATGTATATTTAAGAGAGAATGTGAACCATCTGTTTCTAATTCGGTGACACTTAAGCCATCATTGGAATGTTATTTTGTAAAAATATGCTGATGCCTCGGTACTCCATTTGAAAAGGCTTGGTTGTTCAAACTGGAAACCAAGGGGCATGGGCTGGGTCCAGCAGGCACCAGAGTTGAAAGCCCACGGGATTTAGCTAGTGTCCCAATGTGTGCTCGGAACCCCAGAAGAGCTGACTTCTTTATTATCAGGGCTGGGGATGTTACTATGGTCACACTTTTGAAGGGTGTGGGGATTGTGAGTTTCCTGTGTTTCTTTGTTCCTGTCACATGGGTGTCTTGTGGAAGTTTAGGGATTTTGTTTTCTCTCACTGTGAGGCTTTTAACCCAGTTATCAAACTAAACTGACTTGTACCAGGCTCAGTCTTCTAGAAAACAGACAAAAATGACTAGTCATGATAAAAATCTGAGCTGTGAAACAGCTCAATGACAGAGTAAAATAAATGCTTCCAGGTAAGAAATAAGTTCCAGGAACACACATAGCTCTGAGGGAAATACACATTAATGGAGATCATCATAAAATTTTACTACAAATATATCAGAAACGAATCTACTTCCGTTGTTTTATAGATGGAGAAACTGAGGCCAAGAGAGCGAGAAAGATAGCAACTTACTCAAGATCACACAAAAAGTTGTTTACATATCCAGTGAATAAATGAGGTATCCTCCCTCCCAGACTAGGGTTTTCCAAAACGCCATCCTGCTTGGACATGCCCAGATAAAAATAAAAATAAAATATGACCATGATTCATTTAGCCTTGACCAGTTGCACTACTAGCATTTGATATCAAGCACAGTTTTCAAAATAGAGGACAGATCCTGTTTAAAACGCAGGAGATGGGCTTACTGGTGACATGCCATGAGAAAATGGCAAAGGGGACCGGGATGCATGCCCAGGTAGGATGCTGTTTCCAGGTCAGGTAAGAGTGAAAGAAGGCTGCTCAAGCATGGGTGTGAGAGACGGGGTCAGATTTGCATTACTGAACAATGGTTTCCAACCTTGGCTATAAGTTAGAAGGCTCCAAGAAGATTTTAATATGATACTGATACCCAGCCTCCACCCCTCCCCCAGTAATTTAATTGATCAGCAATGGGGTCCAGAAGCTGTTACGATTTAAAACTTTCGTGGTGAGTGGACATGCTTCAGTAGTCCGAGTGAGAGATGATGAAGGGAAGTACTGGCATGATAATGGTGAGAATACGCAGTGGAGAGAGCTGTAGGGGAGAGATATGCAAGATATATATATGGTTCAGTGGAGCATAGGGATTAGTTGGATAAGGGGTGAGGGAAGGGGAAGTTTCTGGCTTTGGTGGCTGGGCAGTTGATGGGTCTATTCTCGGGCTGTAGGGAACATGGGATTCTAGGCCGGTTTGATGGGACCGTGATAAATTCACGTTTAGACTCGCTGATTTTGAGATGCCTGTGAAGCATCCGGAGAGAGTTTAGAGCAGCGGATTGGATGAAGGCACCTGGAGCTCAGATAGTCCTGCCTTGGAGATCGCTGCGTGTTAATACCTAAGAACTCTGCTTGTATTCAAGGCAAGAAATGAATCTTCCAGCCAGGAGAAGGGCAGCAACAAGATCATGGAAAGTCCTGGAAACCTGAGCGTACACA
This sequence comes from Phocoena sinus, assembly GCF_008692025.1. Taxonomy (NCBI): domain Eukaryota; kingdom Metazoa; phylum Chordata; class Mammalia; order Artiodactyla; family Phocoenidae; genus Phocoena; species Phocoena sinus. The sequence goes on from NC_045775.1 coordinate 9,082,930, forward strand.
CTGCCACCCCTCCTCTCCCTCTGTCAGATGACAGCTCTTGGACACACCATACCCCACTCTAGGCGTCTTTCCACCCCAGAAAACGGATGCATGTCAGGTTGCTAGAAACATGTCATTTTTCATCAGTGAGGACCTTTCCTATCCTAGAGACCTGAGTGTGCAGAGAAGGGTGGGGAGAGTGAAGGGAGACAGCAGGGGAGTAGGCAGTGGGAAGGGGGGTGCAGGGAATCTCTGTGAAACATTCCATTGTATGTAGCTGGCTCTGGAGGGAAGGAGAAATAGATACCAGTAGCAGAAACATCAGGGACCAGAAAAAGATACAAGCAGAGCCTCAGATACTAGTCTCACTGAAAAGTTAAGCAAACAACTCAGTCTTACATCATGCCCCAGATATCACCAACGATGACTGAGGCCAGACCACAAGTGGGGGCCTCCCCAAGGCTCTGGTCACCCTCCCTCACTCTGCAGAGAGGCTGTCCTGTTTAGTGTGGGGTGTGTGGCTTTGGATCAGAACAGGGAAGCCAGCTCAGGCAACGTCTTCTGAGTCCTTTGGGTAGAAGAGGTAGCCACTTACTAGGAAAGGCACAAGGGTCTGCAATTCAACTTCCCTGTGCATGGCTGCAAGAGACAAAGGTCCCTGACGATACCTGACCTCCACACATCCCAGACGAAAGTTCACAAAAAGGCTCCCAAGGGGGCTTCCCTGGTGGCACAGTGGTTGAGAGTCCGCCTGCTGATGCAGGGGACATGGGTTCGTGCCCCGGTCCGGGAGGATCCCACATGCCGTGGAGCGGCTGGGCCCGTGAGCCATGGCTGCTGAGCCTGCGTGTCCAGAGCCTGTGCTCCGCAAAACCAAGGAATGAGATCTTCCCCAAGCTCAGAGTCCCTTTGAAATGTATTCCGGATCTTAAGTTCAGATTTGACCACATACAAGCATCATGCAGGGCACCTGACATACGTTTTCCTACTTAATCCCTATAAAAACTTTGCCAAGGTTTTGTTATCTACCTTGACTATGGTAACCTAACCAATCAGTGGTAAATAGGGTCTGTCTAGATCACTCCTGGTCACCATCCACTGCTTCTATAAATACATGGACACATCTATAGACTGACACATTTCCAGGACTGGGAAGGCAGCCTGCCCTGATTCAAGTGTTACCTTGACCTTATTAAGGGATATTTGTTTGTTTGTCAAGGGATGTAAAAATTAATGCACCAACTGTTAGGAACCCCAAATCTTAAGTTTGAGCTTTACTGTTCACTGGTCTTGTAATTAACAAAGTATGCAATGCACTCTTTGAATAGTAGTTTTCTGTTATAGTAGGGATAACAGTACCCAACTTATGAATTTCGTTTTTTTAGATTAAGCATTTAAAATTTTCCCAATAGGGTAAATTTGCCACCTTGGTCTCACCGTCATTTACGTCAACTAGGGAAGGAAGAAACCACCCAAATATTGGACTCTAGCCCAAAACTACATATTACCTTTATGTTGGTTTTGATGAGATGTACTTGGAGTCATTACATTCGGGTAACTTTAAGCTTTAACAATCTAAGTCAATAGTACCTTTAACTAGTACAATGGAAAATAAGATTATCCTTCTAAAATTGAGCCTTGAGGATGATTTGGTATGCCTTTCCAAGCATGTCTTCTCCCTGAGCTGAGATCAGCAAAAAATGCCAAACAATGAGCCCAGTAGGTTGTATTGGTGAGACATACGGGCTTTGGCAAGGCAGGAAAAAACACCCAATAATTCCAAATTTGACTAAGAGTTGTTTCTTCTGCTTAGGTCCAATGACAACTGGGAAAGCCCAATGGTCCAGTGTCCGCTGCTCTACCCTACTGCTGGTCTCCTCACATGGACCCAGCTGCTTAATTGAGAATATCATTTCTCTTAGAGCTCCATATTTCATCTCAATCTGGTCTAGATATTTTGTAATAACAAGGATATTTAGACATAGGGACAGTCCATATTTGATCTTAAAATGTGCATGGTTTTTAAAACCAGACTTTTCTGCATCTGGGTCAGGAAAGGCAGATTGAAGCTGGTTTGGAGCCAAGATCTGTTTCCCCCACTGACTCACAGTGTGGGCACTCTTAAAGCGCAGTGAACTGTCCACTGCAGAGAACAATGTCCCCCTTGTGAAGATCGCTGCATTCCAGAGCCTGGGCTTCCTCCACAACAGGGCTCAGCGTGCCCGGGTGAGGAGGCTGAAGCATTCGTGCAAGTGAGACTGTGCATTCCACTGTTTTCTGTAGCTCCTCTCCCTTCCTGTCTGAAGGAGTCTAATTGGATGCAGCTGGACCATCCCAGCTCTCTGCACTTGCATGCTTGAGAAAAAGGTGTGGGAAAAGCAGTTCCCACTGTACTCTGAGCCCACAGGCCACCGGAGACCCCTGAGATAAGGGCTCAGACTCTCACTCATGTCACTGCATGTGTTTTCCAACTGCCAAGACCTGGCTACACAAAACTGGAGTCACTCTTTAAGAATGCTTGCAGATTAAATTTATCTTCAGCTTGAAACACTGGGAATAAAAATTAATAAGAAGAAAAGTAATAATTTGTAGCATTACTTACTTCCCCAAATAATTTCCCTGGTGTTATCGGTTGATTGACTACATTAATTTTGTTCTGAAAATGAAATGTTTTTTGACGAGGGTGTACAAAATAAAGATAGGTAGCATGATTTGGGTTCAAAATCCAGCCTAGTGAATTACCAACTGTATGACCTTGGGCAAGTCACTTAAAACTTATCTGAATCTCTGTTTCCTCAGGTTACAAATGAGCATATGTGAAAGCACATTTCCGATGGATACAAGGAATTATAAAAAGTGTGATCAGATAGTAATAAAATTAGACTTCTTTCATTGTTTTACTTTTCTTTTTTTTTTGAAAGAGCAGAAGGTATATATCTACGTGAATGTATTTTCTTCCAAGAGTTTGTGGAAAGCTTATTCTTACGGTGTAGTAATCCTCAGAACACTTTTGACTCCCAAACCGGAGATTGATGGAGTGCTTACTTGTGAAACACTTGACTTTGTATGACATGATTTTATAGTCACATCCTTTTGTACCTATTTGTTTTTATCCCCGTTGATAAGTCACTCCATTTATTTCCTTGCCTTGTCTTTGAACACTTTTTGGCTTTCTGCAAAAATCAAATCCATTCTCAAAGTTCAAAGATTTGACTTCAGTGAAGAAATCCTTAAGTCTGTTCATCCATGTCTTAAATCAATCCTTTGCATATTGTGAGCAATAACCATGTACAGGTTTTACCTTTCCCCGTGGGCTGCTTTGTAAGAGAGAGAATTTACATGAATTGGATGCTTACTGCATACCATGCTCTTTCTAGGTAGGTGTAACTCATGCACATCTGATTTTATCTTCACAATAGTATTGCAAGATAGATAACATTATCTCTAAAGATAAAGACTCTGAAACATAGATATTTTAACTTGTTTTCACCTACCTGATACACAGGGGAGCTAGAATTAGACCTCAATTTCCTCCATGTCCAAAGTCTATGTCCTTTTCCAACCGGACTAGGCTTCTTCTTCATCCATGAAGATATGCACACCAAATAACCAGCCTCATCATTTTACAGTCACACTTTCTTCCCTTATTTGTTCATTCAACCATATTTGTTAAGTACCTTCTGCGAATATGGTCCTGATGGGGGCCCATGAGAGACCCCCTCAGACTTCCTTGGCTCTGTATGTCCAAAATATTCCATTTCCCCAGTGACTCAAAGTACCACAATAACATCACATGTTTAATAATTGTTAGAAATGAATATGATACAAAATTAATTCTTTACATGCCACAACTCAATAATGCTTTGTCCTCAGAACAACCATAAGTACACTTTAGTTGGATTCAGATAAGATTAAAAAGGAGGTCTAGAATAGAAATATATATATATATGTATACATACACATATATATATTGAATTATATTTGTCTTCTGGCTTTTATTATACTATTGGAGATATAATTCTGTGGATCAAAAGGAACACAATTCATCTCCTACATTGAGCCAAGCTATAACAACAGAACTAGCTTTAGCTTCCCACTTGAAAAAAAAAAGTCAAACCAACAAAATATAAGAGGCAATGGTCTTCAAGGCACTGAGCATCAGCCAACTAAAGACAATGATCCATGAGAGACAGAAAACAAAGGAGGTAAGCCCTACAGTTTTTCCAGTTCACCACCTTGAGATAGTTTGCAGACTATGCTGCAGGGAGAAGGAACCTAGGCAGAATGTGATGAACTTCTTGGGCAGGGGAACAAAGATGAGATTTCAGAGAAACCAAGGAAGTCAGGATTTGTAGGACAGAGTACTGAAGAGGAAGATATGAAGAGAGAGAGAATCCTGGAGAAATGCAAAGGAGCTTCTTTAAGTTTTCACCAGAATATTGATCCAGACAAGCACATGAGTAAACTACCCAAGACTGGAGAAAGAACCATCCAAAGAATTAACAGAAACAGGGCTCAGCACTTACACATGGCTGGAAATAGTACCTGTTTCCACCAGCCAGATTGGAAAAACTCAGTGTACGCTGGGCTTTGGGTAGAATACTGAGGAAAGTCATGGCTCAGTAATGGAGAGTAAGCCCTAAATTTCTCTGGATGTGCCTAATGAATGACAAAAACAAGACTCTGAAGGATCAAACTTTTCCCAAATTAATTGCATCACAGAATAAACTCAAGAATGTTTACAAGAGTGTAAAAAAAAAAAAATCTAACAAGGTAATATTTATAATGTTTTCCATCCAATCAAAGATTCTGACCCAGAACTGACACAAAGGTTAAAATTAGCAAACAAAGACATTAAAATAGTTATTATAAATGTATTTCAAGTATTCACAAAGTTAGAGACATGAAAGAATTTTTAAAAGCCAAATTGAACTCCTAGAGAGAAAAATGATAACACTGGATAGGATTAATGTCATATTAGACACGTCAGAAGAAAAGATAGTGAACCTAAAGGCATAGAAATAGAAGCAACTAAAACAAACCACTGGTAGAATAATAATTTAAAAATTAAAAAGAACAGAACATTAATGAGCTGTAGGAAACTTTAAGCAACTCAATATATACTTTGTAGTCCCTGAACTAGAGAAGAAAGCAAAGGGAACAGAAAAAATATTTGAAAAACAATGGGCAAAAATTTTTTGATGAAGCTATAAACCTACAGATCTAAGAAATATGAAGAAAACTACAGCAAGGCACAAAAATCAAATTGCCCAAAACCAGCAATAAAGACAAGCTCTTAAAAACAACCAGGAAAAAAAAATAGACACATTTTATACAAAGGATCAAAGATAAGAGTGACAGAGACTTCTCATCAGAAACAGAGCAAGCAAGGAGACAGGATAGGAACATCTTAAAAGTACTGATAGAAACAAAATGTCAACCTTGAATTCTATACCCAGCAAAAATATCTTTCAAAAACCAAAAGTGAAATAAAGACATTTTTGGAAAAGCAAAAGCTGAAAGCCTCATCACCAGCAGACACACACTCTAAAAATGTTAAGGGAAGTCTTTCAGGCTTCCTTTCAATCTTTTAGGAAAATAATATCAAATGGAAATATGAGTCTAGGCAGAGGAATAAAGAGCAATAGAAACGCTTACTACCTGGGAAATAGATGGCTTTTTAATTATGGAAATCACTTTCCATGATAACTGACTGTAAATAAAAATAATAACATACAGTATAACATGTATAAGTAAAGTGTATGACAACAATAGCATGAAGTCTGAGAGAGGAGGAATGGAAACATATTGTGTTAAGGTTCTTATACCATATTCAAAGTGGCACAGTATCACTTATAGGTAGATTGTGATAAGTTAAAGGTATACTTTTAAATTCTATAGCAACCGCTAAAATAACAAAACAAAGAGTTATAGCTGAAAAGCCAAGAGAGAAGATAAAATGGAATTATGAAAAAATGCACAATTAATCCAAAGTGAAAACAAAAAAGAAGAAAATGGGAACAAAGGAAAGTTGGAATTCTTCTTTTTTTTAATTTTAAATAGCAAGATAGACTTAAACCTAAACACATAAACACATTAAATTTAAATAGTCTAGAAATCTCAATTAAAAGGTAGACGTTGTCATAGTTTACAAAAAAGAAATATCCAGCTATATGCTGCTTACAGAAACACACTTTAAATATAAAGATACAAATAGGTTAAATGTAAAAGGATATAAGAAGATACAAATACTAACACTACTCAAAATAAAGCTATACTGGCTATATTAATATCAAAAAATATATATTTTAAAGGAAAAAATATTACTGGGAATAAATAAAATAATTTCATAATGATGATGATAAAGTACATGGAAGTCTTATAGACTGAAAACTAAATACATTGCGTACAAAAATTAAAGGTGACCTAAAAATTGGAGAGATATACCCTGTCCCTGGGTCAGAAGACTCAGTATTGTTAAGATGTAAATTATCCCCAAATTAACCTATCAATTCAATGCAATACCAATCAAAACTTTAACAGACATTTTACTAGTAATCGATACATTGATTCTAAAATTCATGTGAAATTATACAGGACCCAAAACAGCCAATGTAAGTTTGAAAAAGAATAACAAAGTTGGAAGACTGTCACTCCCTGATTTTGACTTATTATAAATCTGCAGTGTGGTATTAGTACAAGTATAGAAAAGTATAGATCAATAAAACAGAATAGAGTCCGGAAATTGACCCATAGGTATTTGGATAATGGATTTTTAACAAAGATGCAAAAGCAATTCAATAGAAAAGGGAGTCTTTTCAATAAATGATGATGCAACAATTTGATATCCATAGGCAAAAGTAAACTGAAATCCATGTCTTGCACCATATGCAAAAATAACTCAAAACAGATGATCAACTTACAGGTAGAAATTAAAACTATAAAACTTCTTGTAGAAAACCTTTGTGAGCTTTTGTTAGGCAAAGATACGACACTAGAAACAGGATCCACAAAAGAACAAATTGATAAGTTGGACTTCATCCAAATTAAAAACCTTTGTTCTTTGAAAGACTTAGAGAATGAAAAGAAAGACCCAAGAAAAGGGAAAAAAATATTTAAAAATCATATACCTGACAAAAGACTTGTATCCAGAATACATAACAAATCTTCAAAACTTGATAACAAGAAAACAAAGGATCCAAAAACAGCAAAACAAAAACTGAGAAAACTATTTGAAGATGCATGTCACTAAAGAAGATATAAGCACATGGAAAATAAGAACATGAAAAGAATCTCTATACTATTAATCATTAGGGAAATGCAAATTAAAACCACAGTGAGGCACCACTACACACCTGTTAGAATTGCTAAAATTAAAAAGAATGACCCTACCAAGTGCTGGTGAGGATATGGAACCCGCATACACCGCTGGTGTGGTGTAAAATGGTGGAACCACTTTAAGAGCTAGGTTCTTAAAAAGTTAAACTTGCATCTACCATACGACCCATTCTATCCCTATTTATCTACCCAAGAGAAAGTAAAGCACGTGTCCATGAAAAGATTTGTTCAAAAATGTTCAGAGCAGCTTTAATTGCAATAGACCAAACCTGGAAATAACTCAAATGCCAATAGCAGGTGAATGAACAAACCAACCTAGTATACTCATACAATGGAAGAAGAGGAACCAAAATATTGCTGTTCAATGAATGAATCTGAAAATAATTATGCTGAGTGAAAGAAGGCAGACTACAGGGCACATACTGTATGATTCCATTTAGATAAAATTCAAAAAAATGTAACAATGTATAGTGAGAGGAAGCACATCAGTGTGGAGGGGAGAGGTACAAAGAGGTGCAGTGCAGGAAAGAGAGATTACAAAGGGGCATGAGGAAACTTCTAGGTGATGGACATTTTCATTATCTTGATTGTGGTGATGGCTTCACCAGATACACACACACACACACACACACGCCAGAACTTATCAATTCTGCGTTTTAACTATGTTTAGCTTATTGTAAATAAAAATAATTAGTATGGTTTTTAAGAACAAATGCAATCCATCTTTTAAAAATCACATTTCCAGTAGACTCAGAAAACAATTTTCTAATGAAATATTGATTCAATTGTTCAAAATAAGCCACAGGATATGAATGTTAAACAGCTCTGCTAGTTCTAGTTGGCAGAAAGCGAGACAGCCTGAAGGAAAAGCAATGACAGCTTCGCTGAACAGAACTCAGCAGAGCAAAAAGTCCCTCCAGACCTAACAGTGTCCCTCAGAACAGTTTTACAGTGGGAGGAAAGGCAGCTCTTTCTAGTGCCTTGGTGTGTATTCCTTAGCACCCGTAAGGCCCACTGTCTTCCAGAAATGCTCGGGAGGAACTGACCTGAGGGTAGATGGGCGTGTGGGGAAGCTGCAGAAAGAGGAAAGCTCTCACAGACCCAACCATAAAGTCAACACAGAGAAAAGGAGAGGGAAAGTTACGCCTCCCCAGCCACACAGTTCCGTGGTCCCCATGGAATGTGCAGAAGAGATTCGAGGGATGACAGTGCGATGGGGCATTTAGCCCTGAAAGGCTGGGAGGACCGGAATCCTTACGTGATTAACCCCACGGCCGTGTCAGAAGTAAAACCCAATCCTGGCCCTCATTCCTCTCCTGTGTCCTTGCACAGCCCTCTGCAGGGCGAGAGGCAGTACAAAGCCTTGTGGAGCAGGGACCCGAGGCTGGCCCCAGAGCACCCGCGTCCTATTCTTCATCTTTCATGACTTTCAGAAACTTCTGTTTCTTGACTCTCCTTCTAGTTTGCTGTTTCCTTCTCTCTCTTCTCTCTCTCATTCCTCACATTTCCTCCTTCCTTTCAACTCCTTTAAACGATATCTGAACAAAGCAGGAAATACATCAATGAAGTATGTGAAGAACACTTTTTCAGCAAATATTTACTAAGGAGCTTTGATGTCCAAGGAACTGTGGTGGGCACTCGGGTGAGCAAGTGAAGAATGAACAACTCACTGTGAAACCAAAGGGATCAACGGGAAATGATGCATTGCAAATGATCCACATATGCGCAAAGCACATGTAAATCAATGATGGTGGCAGCCCTGGGAAAGGACAGCCAGCCTTGCCCCCGCCCCCTGCCCCAAATAGTCAGGGAAGAAGAAACATTTGAGCATTTGAAGAAAGAGTAGGGATTTGTCAGTCCAACAAGAAGCGGGTGGCCAGAAAAATGGCGGCATTTCATGCAGCAATGCAAGTGCAAAAGCAAATAGTGGAAACGGGAAGTTTCTATGATTACCAGGCAGAAATCCAGTAGAGTTAGAATTAATGAATTTTTGGCTAAAGTGGCTCTCCAGATACCGGTTAAATACTTCCTAGATCTAGGCCTGTGCAAGCTGCTAGCTTAGGACCCTTAATTTTTTTTCTCTGTAAAATGGGGAGTTTGACTAAATTATCACTAACCCTGGCTTTAATTCTGTTTTCCCATGACACTCACACATGTTGGCAGTAGCGTCTCTCTCTGGTCTCTCCTTGTATGTGTGTGCACCTGTCGGCCTGACACATTCATTGTATCTTTTAAGAGTATGGGTGATAAACCATCTCTCACATAAATAGAATCCACAAGCAAACCTCTTCTTTGAAGCCAGAGCAGGTTTTGGCCCAAAGCCTGGTCTTTAGATATAGTCAAGGACAAAGAGGAGTGACCTAAAATAGCAGTGCAGTCAAAGGAGATAATAGCTTTGACATCCGCACAAGTCTGCCAGCGCTGTTACATGCTGCTCACAACGCAACAGGCATATAGTATAGGTAACTGCTCACTCCGTGTGTCCTCCATCACCCTTGTTTTCAGGGAGGATAACAGGATAATAGAAGATTCAGCAGAAGACCTGCAAAGGACCGTATGCTAGGCAAGAACATTCTGTCTGGTTTGTGCCTACTTCTACTGACCCATTCTGCGACCCCAAGCCCCCAGCCTGCCCTGCTATAATGCAGAATTGCACATGTTAGAATTAGGAGTTCCAAAATCCCATATTACAAAGAGAAACCTTCTTAGGAGGCCTAAGAAATGGATTCCAGACTGAGTCATGCAACAAACTGTAGCCCTTTAGTATAACTCTGGACTTATTCTAGGAATCAATATGAAAGAGATTAAAAAGCATGGGTCGGGCTTCCCTGGTGGTGCAGTGGTTGAGAGTCCGCCTGCCGTTGCAGGGGACGCGGGTTCATGCCCTGGTCTGGGAAGATCCCACGTGCCGCGGAGCGGCTGGGCCCGTGAGCCATGGCCGCTGAGCCTGCTGCGTCCGGAGCCTGTGCTCCGCAACGGGAGAAGCCACAACAGTGAGAGGCCTGCGTACCGCAAAAAAAAAAAAAAAAAAAGCATGGGTCATGGAACCAGTCAGACCCAGGCTAGAAATCCAGTTCTTCCCTTTCCTGGCTGAACAGTGCTTAGCAGGATGGTTGCTTTCTCTGTATTTCCTTTTCAAGTGGGAATAATAACATCTAGTGCCAAGGATTTCTGAAAGGATTGGGGTTAGTGCCTGTGAAGGGCTTGGCATGGTGCCTGGGAGGTATTAAGCGCTCACTGAGTCCAGGATAATATATACACTGCATGAGGCCTCATCTGTGTCTTTCTGGTGACATATAATAAAGGCATATTTCTGGTGGAGGTCGGGCTATGAAGTTAATATAGGTGGAAAGTGAAATATAGTCCAACTGTCCTTGAAAAATCCCTTAAAAAGATTCCATGGTAGAGACCAGCATATTCTCACTCGAACACAGCCATGTGGTTTTCTTTTCCAACCCAGCAATGTAACAGATCACCTTTTATTTGGTTGCCCACCAGATAAAGTAATTGGTTTCTGTTTAGAGACAATATTCTACCCAGGTTGGAACGAGTTGTATAGCTCAGGCAGCTGGCAAAAGAAATAGCAGATGCTTTGTTTCTTCCTCTGCCTAAAAAAGATAATAACAGCAACGCAATCTTAGGTGTCTGCCCTCCCCACGACATTTTCACGAGGGTCAAATAAGAAAATGCTGGGGGGGGGGGAACTATATTTGGCTGTAAGATACTTATAAGTTCAAAATACTAAATAGATCTGTCTTCATGCAGTTGAGAGTAAAGCACTCCAGAAATTCCTGACTGCAATCAAGAAAACTGAAATAAAGAAGATCTAAAATGTCATGGGTGATACCAGTCACCTCTAGTTGCAGTCCAAATGTAGTCCTGTAAATAGAAGGCCAGGAGGATTTAGAGATTCCTAGCCTGATCGTAGATAGCCAAGTGTGATTTTGCCTAAGGAAAGTGAAACTGAGCTATTGTATTGATTCTTTCTCTATGGGCAGAATGGAGAGGTATCTGCCTGGAGGTCAGACCAAAGAGAATATCCAAGAGCAAGGTGAAGTTAGTGTTAACACAACTTCTCTCTAGATGCTGAGAAACTTAAAGAGCTTTTCCTATCTCTTGAAGCTACCATTTTCCAACAGGTCTAATGTGCATTTTTAAAAACACGTATCAGCTCTAAAATCCCAGTGCATCTGAAGTGAGAGAGACTTAAAGTTATTGTCAGCAAGGCAGTATTAATATTGTAATTATCACTGACTGTGCATTCATGAACTTGGACTTGGCTACTCATATTGTTTTCGCTTCGGTGTCTAAAACATTATAAAATAGCTTTTTCAATAAGTTTAAGATAAAAATCCAAGGTGGTAAAGAAGCGTGTCCATCACTTGGTGACAGCGTTCTTGACCTCTTCCTCCTTCGCCATTTCCCTCCTCCTCCTGCTTCTTGGGATGGAACACAGTTATCCTACAGAAGAGATATCACTGAATTACACTCAGTTGTTTTTTTGTTGTTGTTGTTTTTTGGTGGTACGCGGGCCTCTCACTGCTGTGGCCTCTCCCACTGCGGAGCACAGGCTCCGGATGCGCAGGTTCAGCGGCCATGGCTCACGGGCCCAGCCGCTCCGCTGCATGTGGGATCTTCCCGGACCGGGGCACGAACCTGTGTCCCCTGCATCGGCAGGCGGACTCTCAGCCACTGTGCCACCAGGGAAGCCCTACACTCAGTTTTAAGATTCTTCCGTTTCCCGCTCATCCTGGTTCTAGACTTATGGAACCACTTCTAATTATAACTTAGCTTCCCAAATACCTGTCACTAAAAGGGGAGACTAGACATACATTAGACATGAGTATCCTGCGAAAGGTATCCTTCCTTGTACATCAGTAATAATAAGGTCTGGTTTTCCCTTCCATTGCCTGAAGTTTTGACGGGCAGGTTGAGAACCCCGGAGTCTTATCACTTAAGGGCGCTTTGGCAAAACACAGACTCTCAACCAGAAAATCTGTAAGGAAGATGCCAAACCATGGTGATCTCATCCCATTTCTGTCCCTTTGCAAAGCTCTGCCTGGGCAGCCAGCCTGGCTCCTCTAGGACATTGCTGTCCTCTCTCTCTCTCCCCACACACCTCTGTCTTAACACTTAGTGCAGCCTCTCGCGTTAATCTCCCTTATGTGTCAGTCCTGCCATTTGCCTCCACGTTGAATCTTGCCCTCTCCTTCCCCTGATTTGTGTGGCAGGAAGGCTGACCCCATTCAGGCTCCATTTCCCGGGTCCTTGTTCAGATGCTTCAGCTTGGATTCTGTCAACGTGAGGGAATGACAAGCCATGGGAGGGGGAGAAAAAGGGCAAAGCCAGAACTTTGTCTCCTTCTGTGCTTTGTCTCAGAGGGTGTTCCCGGCAGCAGCTCACTCTGTCTGCTCTGTATCCAGCTCCCCCAGGCAAGCTTATGGTTTCAGCTTGTGCCAGGGGACCCCTGCCCCCTGACTCTGGTCACTCCACCTCCTCCCTTTCTCTTTCCAGCTAAGAGGTGGAAGCTTTTTACTGCTGTTTCCAATTTCTGTATTACCCCTCCCCTCGCTGCTTTTCACCCCTGCATAATCCATTTCCTCTAACACCCCGACCGGCTTGTTTCCCTGCTTGGACCATGATTAATACCTACAGGTCTGTATCCCTAACAGGATTTTGAGCTGCTGGAAGTCAAGAACCCCACTGCACATCTCTGCACCCTTACATTTGAGTGGGTACTTGAGAACTCATTGTCCAATTGAATTGAAACGATGTCACATGAAATCCAAGCTGACACAACTGAGCCCTGAGATGTCGTTGTTCTTGTGCTGCTGTGGGATCTTCTCCCGCCAGGGATTGAACCCGGGCCACGGCAGTGAAAGCCTGGAATCCTAACCACTAGACCACCAGAGAACTCTTGTTGTTCATTTTAAATGGAAACATTTGCTACTATAGTTAAAATATGACTTGATTTAAGGAAATCACATGTTCACGTCCTTTCTGGGATCACCTGTAAAATGATTTTACAGGTACCTGTAAAATCATTTCCTTTTAAATAAATCACTGAACATTAACTGAGTACCTATTAGGCAACTTAAGGAGATGATTTATAGTTCTCACCACTAAGTTCTGTGGTGTGTAGTACTCGTCCCATTTAACAGATGATGAATTGCTTTACAGAGATGTTGAGGAACCACTCCAAGTTCACACACTTGGCTTGTAACTTAGTCAACATGTACTCCAGTAATGCTCAAACTCTAAAAATCAAATATTTGCAAAAGAAAAAGAGAAAAAAAAAAGCAAGGCCCAAAGTCCATACCTAGAGAATCTAATTTAGCAGGTCAGGGTGTGGCCCATTTTTAATATACACAGTGTAATTATTCATTTATAACATCCCTGCCTGATTCTGATGCATTCGCAATCACACCTTGAGAAATACTGAGCTAGAACATAAGGAAAATGTATCTGTGTTAATTTAGTTCACTGACACACTCCCCAAATCCTAGCCAAGGGCCTGGTACTTAGGCAATGATCAACAAATTATGGTAGCATTAATAAATGAATGAATAACTTAACCATTTCTGCCTGAATTCAAATCCTGAATATTTTCTGTTACCTTTCACGAGCTTCTATTTCAGACATCATGCCAAAGCTTATTCATTTATTAACTCATGCAGTGAACATTGGCTTAACCCTACCACTCTGTTGCCTCCTCTTACTGAAATTTGTATTATTTTCCTCATTTTTTAAGGGGGGAAACTAAAGCCCAGAGAGGTAAAATGGCTCGTACAGGATCACCCAGTTCAGCTCAGTGATGATAGAACTAGAACTACTTATAATTGTTTATTTTCCTGGTACTGTTCTAGATTGAGTCTGGAATATCCACATAATGATGGAATGGGTGCACTTGTTGAGCACCTTTAACTACAAAACAATTTAGCATCATCTCATTTCCCCTCCATGATGGTAGCAAGGTTATTGAAAATTAAATATGTCAGTGATATGGCAAGCCATGCAGCCATGAAATAGTTGGGTCATTTAACCTAGCTTACCTCTTATCTGAGCCTCAAATTTCCATATTTGGAGGAAATCCATTTGTTTCTGGACTGTCCTTGTTTTCCCAGAGTCATTTTTTTAAGTATAACTATTTAATATGGAAAACCATTACTATTCACTCTGGAGATAAAAAAAAGGGGGGAGGTGGGAAGAACACTTGACGGATTAAGTATTAGTTCAGCTGTAATCTAAGATCTCACTTTTATTCCTTTAACTGATAAACAGATCACTAAACCATGACAGATTTGACTTTGTTGAAGAACAAAAATATTTAAAATGACCACAACATTAAACCTTCCAAATATTTGCAGCAATATCTTTTTGTAAGCTCTAGTATTACTCTTGACTATTATCACATTTGACGTAATTATCCCTTGTAAATACCTCAAACTTGTAATGACATCCTTTCAAGAATTATTACTAATTATTGTACTTCACATGACAAATTAAACATGTTGTTTGACGTAATTACACTAAATAATTCAAAATGCTAATTATGCTTAGAAATAGCAATTAGCATAATTAAAGAAAAAAAAAAACAACTGCTGGAAATTTCAATACAAATTCCAGTATCACAAGCTGGAATTTTTTAGATTGTAATAAAGATTGACTGATGCGACTTATAAAATTGTATCTTTAATCAGGAATGATGAAACATTTATAAAGGTTTTATAAGTCCTGGAAGAGACAATAAGAAAATAAAAGTGGAGGAAGACCTCGATATTGTATGAAGGGCAAAGTCTACAGAGGTAGCCAGACTTGAGTATGAACTCTGACCTGGCCACCGTTAACTGGGTAACTCTAGTTTAGAGATTGAGTCTTTCTGAACATTTTTCCTCTGCCAATGGGGTTATATTTGCCTCCAGGCCTGATGTAGACATCAATCTTGAAGAGATTTCAGCTAGGTTCATTGCAACACTATTCACAAGAGCCAAGGTATGGAAACAACCTAAGAGTCCATCAAAGGATGAGTGGATAAAGAAAATGTGGAATATACACACAGTGGCCAGAAAGAGGAAGGAAGTTCCGCCATCTGCAACAACATGAGGACACTGCACCAGGTGAAATAAGCCAGTCGTCGAAAGACAAACGTGGCATCATTCCACGTCTATCAAGTCTAAAATAGTCAAATACATAGAATTAAAGAATGGAATGGTGGTTGCCAGGGGCTGGAGAGAGAGGAAAGTGAGGAGCTACTGATCAACATGCGTGATGTTTCAGTTCAGTAAAATGAATGAGCTCTAGAGACCCACAGAACAACAACAACGGTCAACCCATGGTCAACAACAATGTATTGTGCACCTAAAAACATGTTAAGAGAGTCGATCTCATGTTGTGCTCTTAGCAGAATAAAATCGTTTTTTCTTTTTTTTAAAGAATAGAGTAAGATTATAAAATGCCTGGCACAGCACATGACCCCTAGGACGGGCTCAGAAAAAGTCAGGTTCCATATACCCTTCTCATTAAAGGTAGAAATATGTTGGATGTGGTATCCTAGGCTACTTGGAGAAAAAAAAAAAAGGGAGGTATTGTAGAAGGTAGTTATCAAAAAAAAAAAAATCAACAATCTGAAAAGGAGGGGAAATGATCTCTAATGTATAAGTTTGTGAGGGTAAGATGAGGTGGTATTCGTAAAGATAACTACCAAAGTGCCCGACACAGAGTCAGCTCTTCATAAATGATAGCTTCTTTTCCCCTTTATAAAAACAGATTTTTTATTGAAGTATAGTTGATTTACAACGCTGTGTTAATTTCTGCTGTGCAGCAAATTGATTCAGTTATGCATATATATACCATCTTTTTTACATTCTTTTCCATTATGGTTTATCACAGGCTATTGAATATAGTTCCCTGTGCTATACAGCAGGACCTTGCTGTTTATCCATCCTATATATAATAGTTTACATCTGTTAATCCCAAACTCCAAATACAACCCTCCCCCACTCCCCCCTTTAACCTAAGCCTGAAAAGTTTAGACCTGTCCAAAATGAATAGGTTGAGTGGGGATTTGAACCCAAGTCCGAGACTGATGTGGCCGCTTTGCATCATGTTGTTCTATCTTTAAGGGGGCAGGTCTGCCCCAGTCAAGACCCCTCCTTAGCTGGCTCTTCTGGGTGTGTCCCATCAGCCTCTGTCCAGGCTCCAGCTGCCCCGGCTGCTGCGCTTCAGAGACACCGCTCTGCTTGGCTCTCCTGGGGAATGTCAGGACTGGTGAGGTAGACACCACTTTTATTTGGATCTTGACAATTTTCTTCTTATTTGTAAAACACTGTGATAAAGTAACTTTGTGTCTAAGACAGACAGCTTATCAGACATCTCATCAGGGAAGAATAACTGTCAAGGTACTGATTTTTTTTTTTTCAAGATAAAAAGACAGAGATGGACTCTTATTACCATGTAAATGAGCTGACTGACAGGAACTTGCTCCCTGGGAAGGCTGGGGAAGGGCTTGACTACAGGGCTCTAGAGGTGGAGACTGCAGACACAGGTCTGTCAGCCAAGGAAGTGATTAAAGACTGGATCACTCATCCTACCCGATACCTTGATCTCCACAGTGCAAATGGGTTCTTGCAGTCAAAATGAGAGAAGAACCAAAAACCGTGGACACACCGTTTTTTTTAAAGCCCTACTGTATGCAAATAACTTTGCTAAGTACTTCATGGGGGAGAACAAGGTTATTACAATCATGTTGAAAAGACACACATTTCCATATAATTTTATCCTGGGGACTCAGGCATAAAGAACATGGTACAGACAAAGAATCAGGAGAAATGATTTAGGTACTAAGAAGGAGAGATGGTGATTTAATCTATTAATCATATAGATTAATGTGTGTGTGTGTGTGTGTGTGTGTGTGTGTGTGTGTGTGTGTTAACAGTTCCCAGGCTTTAAGGAAGATGGGGGACTAGGGAGAAACCAATTCTGGAGACAAAGAGGATGAGACACCTGTCTCTGCCACTTACTAGCTGGGTGACCTGGGGAAATTTTCTTAACTTCTCTGAGTCTGAAGTTACTTGGATATAAAATGGGTGAGGATCACAGAGTTGTTAGAATCAAATGTGAAGGGCCTCCTTCCGCTGCTCCTCTTGTCCCCCCAAGGAGTCATACTGGGATGCCTTTCTGCAGGTCTCATTTTGCTCCTTTCCTCTAAACCACCATCATTTTTTCAGCAACCTAAGTGAATACACCTAGGATTAACTCTTCATCTATTTCAAGGGTATAGGGTCCCCACCTTTTCTGGGGTACATACTGCAAGAAACATCCCAATTACAGAAATGTTAACTGTAGAGCATAGAATTTAGAGGCAGAAAACTCGGGTTTGAACCTGGCTTTGCCAATTACATGGTGTGTAGTCTTGGAAATATCACTCAACTTTCCTGAGCTTGGGCTCCATCATTAGTAGAATATCAGACTGTTGTAGCACAGCGAGAGAGAGGAAACCCAGACATGGAGATAAAAGGTAGGAGAGATCACTCGATGAATCCAGTTGAGAACAAAGCCAGAGGCGACGGGGATGGAGACAAGATGACAGAAGCAAACAACAACAAAAACAACAAATTCTTAAAGAAGAGCAGACAAGACCATTCCACTGGCCAATGTGGGGCCCTGGGCAGGGGAAGAAGTCAAGTGTGGTTGGCAGGTCTGCATGAACAGAGATAACAGGGAGAGGAAGGCGGATGGGAGGGAAGGGAGATGTTTGGAGACAGACACTGGGTTTCAGGGTGGATGTGCTGAATCATAATGCAGTGCGGTGTTCAGTTAATCATTTAGGCTGCCTTGGTGTTAAGGATGTAATTATGGATTGTCTTTGCATTGACGTGATAGCTGGAATAAGTTCTCCAGAGCAGAATGGTATAAAGAAAGGGGAGCACAGAGTTCTAGCAGCCATTGCAATGGGATGAGGCAAACTTGAAGCCAGTGAAAAGTGCAGAGAAGCAGGATTAGAGAAATATTATGAGACCAGTGTGGTGCATTGCCCTAAAGCCTAGAGACCAAAGCAGGGAAGCAGAGGATGATAAATATGGGGGGAGCTTTAGTGGAGAGAGAGACACTGTTAAGAGCAGTAGAGATATGGAGGAGAAGAGATGGAGGAAAGGTGCCTGCCCAGGCCATTGGGTATCCATGGCAGCCTTAAAGGGCTTTCTCTGTTCTGCCCTTGCCCTTGAAGGCAGGCCAATCAGCCAAGCTCTTCACACCCAGTAAAAACAAGAACAGCCCCTAAAGGCTTTGTGTGATGGGTTTTCTATGAGCTTTTGTTCTCAAAACTGATCCATTTGCCTGATCATAAAAGAGGTAGAAAATGCCTACTTCAGACAACTACTCGACATCTACTGCCCTAACCAATTTCCCATGTACGTTTATAAGCCAAGTTGCCATTTTCTGCTCCTGTGCCCATTCTCCCCTGGTTTCTTAGTCTAGTGTGGATGGCACCTCCAGTTTCCTCGCATTCTGGCTTCTTCAGATTCACCTCCTGACGTTTTGTATCCTGGCTTTCCTTACTAGCTCCCGGGCAACAAAGTTCCAGCTGGTGCCTCTTCCAGGTCTGAGCTGGGAAGGTGGAAGATACACACCAATCTAGCTTCAGTTCAGTACAGAATCCATGTACAGGAGGTTCAGGGATGAGTGTGAGGTGACGCTCAGAGGATATGTATGAACTCTGCAGTGTTCTGCTCCAGACAGAATGGCCAGGAGGAAAAGAATGGCACAGAAGTGGCAGCCTCTTTTAGAAATGCTGGCTTGTTTTGATTTGTGTTTTCTAAATTGGAGGAAACATGAGCATGTTATAAGGTCAAAAAAAAAAAAATGTCAGAGGAAATAAAGAATTGAAATGTGTTAGAGAGCTGGAGAGAGAGTGAGTAGGCAGACGGCCTGGGAGAACATCAGCAGAGGGAGGTCTTAGAGCAGGAAACCCCACCTTGTATAAGGTAGTAAATGCCAATTATCCCCCAGGGATTGCTGATGGAAGAATGAGAGGATGGGAGTAGAGAGAGAATTATTGGGATGCAGGAGGAAGTTAAGTTCCTCCAAGTTCAGCCTGGGAATCTGGGATACATCAAATACAACAGCAGTGAGGAATAGTGGGAGGGCTGGAAGAAAGCAGAAAGTTTCTCCAACACTTTCAGCATTTATATCCGTTAGCATATTAGGTTAGACGCCTGCGCGTCTGGAGCCTGTGCTCCGCAACAAGAGAGGCCACGATAGTGAGAGGCCCGTGCACTGTGATGAAGAGGGGCCCCTGCTTGCCACAACTAGAGAAAGCCCTCGCACAGAAACGAAGACCCAACACAGCAAAAATTAATTAATTAATTAATAAACTCCTACCCCCAACATCTTAAAAATAAAAGACATTGATTCAAAATATTTAGACAGCATGTTCCAATTGGTAGTCTGTTCTGGGCACTGGAAGTACATTGGTAAATATGCACACAATCTCTTGTCCTTGAGGGCTTCTCCAAATAATAAGGAAGACAAGTGTGTAAAATCAAATGCCGTTTAATGTGATAAGTGCTGTGATAAAAATAGAGTGCATGGCACAGTGAGTCCTAAAGGAAGGGTTACCTAGTTCAGAATGAGAGAGGGTTTAGTCAGCACAGACGGTCATGTGATGATCACAAAGCAACCCTAAAATTTTAGCAGTTTTTACAATAAGCCTGAATTTCTTGCTCATTTCACATAATGATCACAGATTGATTTAGGGTTGATTCCACAACATCTTTATTCTGGAGTCCAGGCTAAAGAAGCAGCCCCTGCCTGGAACATGTGGATCAGAAGACAGAGAGGGCATGTGGTAAAATGGCATGATGGCTTAGAAGTGCTACTTGTCACTTCCTGTTACATTTCATTGGCCAAAGCAGGTCACATGGCCAAGGGCTGGATTTGTTTAATGCACCACAAAGAGGTGTCTAATAAGGAGTGGCACTGAATATTTTAAAAAATAATAGAACCTACCACAGGGAAAATGCCCTTCATCAATTATGGTTGGAGCATAAGGTAAGACAGAGGGTCAGGAAGAAATGATATTAAGGCAGAAAATAGATAATGGGGAGTTTATATTACTAAGAAGCTTGGCCTTGATCCTATGAACAATCAGGCAATTGGTAGGTTTTTGCCTGGGGGAGAGGGAAGTAGGGTAGTCAGATTTCCAGTTTAAACACATCATCTTGTCTATATTGGGGAAAATGGTTTGTAGGCAACACGCTCCTGGTAGGAGCAGAGGAAGAGAGCACTCTTGAAGAGTTGGTGGAAATATGAACTCAAGCAGTGAGATGGGGATGGAGAGGAAAAGAGAGAAACGAGAGCTTGAAGAGGCATGTGACTTTGACTGCACCTTATGTAGATTCGATCCACTCATAAGATGTACTTTTCTCCATGAAATGATATGTTAACACTAGTAAAATGTCTGCTTTATTTGCAAAATACAACAAAGGAGACACATAATACTTGGTGGCAGGCTCTATGTAGCCTCGCAGATCTGCGAGAGTCTTTGACTGTTTCATGGAAGCTCCTGAAGGTGCAGCATTGATGAGAGATGAGAAACCACAGCCAGATGTGCTCTGTGGTACAAGAGCCACCAAAGGAGAGCCCATTTGTTTGCACAGCATGTCACAATTCACTAACTGGAGCTGTGGCAGTCATAGAGGCTTTGGAGGGAGATAGACCTGAAATTTAGTCTACAAACCAGTAGACCCTCATCAATTTATGTCATTTCCATGAACCAATTTTCTAATCTATAAGGAAGGAAGGGTGTAGGTATGAAAGTAGGGAAATAAAGAAGAAAGAAAGGTTGCATTAGAGTTCTCCAAAAAACAGGCCAACATCAGAGAGAGAGAGAGAGAGAGAGAGAAATTTAGTTTAAGGAACTGGCTTATGTGACGGTGGAGACTTGGCAGGTCCAAAATCTGATGGAGTGAGCTGGTAGTCTGGAGACTGGAAAGAGTTACAATTCAATTTCAAGGGCCATTTGTTGCAGAATTTTTTCTTGTTCAGTGGAGGTCAGAGTTTTGTTCTATTCAGGCTTTCAACTGATTGGATGAGGCCCACCCACATTAAGAAGAGCAATGTGCTTTACTCCAAGTTCAACCACTTAAATGTTCATCTTATCCAAAGAAGAATATGTCACATAAACATCACAGAAACATTTGACCAAGTGTTTGGGCTAATTTGACATATAAAATTAACCTTCATAGAAGGGGAAGGAGAAAGAGAAAGAGAAGAAAAAGAAAAATCTTTAAATGTGATGCTCTCTGTTAAAGGTCCAGCACCTGGTAGTAACTCATCAAATGACAGCTTATTTTAGTATTTTTATTATCATTACATTATTTTTATAATCCATGCTTATTTCACAGATAATGAGGTTGGGATTTGGAGATGTTAAATCCCCTGCCCAAAGACTTGCAGGCTCTTCCTTTCCTCTGTCCTGTTGAGGTCATTCAATCAATCATTGGACGCTCTTGGTCATTTTTCAGCCTCTGGCTCATTCTGAGATGGGCAGAATACTTAGGTTTTATATGTAACTGACTTAAGTCCCCATTCAGCAGGACTAATCAGAATGATCAACTGCGAATACAATTGAATTCATCTGTACATAACAGAAACAAAAACTGACCTAATTTACATTGTTGAGTCAGGCTCCAGAGCTCCCAGCTCTGCTTAAGGGGAGCTAAGACTGCCAATGGGCTTTGTTTCATGGGGACATCATCAATTCATTTGCTGATTTAACAGGACATTATGAACATATACTATAATGTTATATGCCTAGCACAGGGCTTGACTTTGAAGGGACCCAGAAAAGTAGAGAACACAACGAGTATTGAGCTCTTACAGTTCCCGCATACTATTGACATGTATGACCTAATTTTATCGTCATTTTATTTTAAGCTGGATTCAACTTTGCGAGATGTGAGTCTTCCTGGTTTTGTTTGTTTGTTTGATGAGTAGGTTGTAAAAGAGCAGGATGCTGCAGTCCTGTCTCATGATTACACTGATGAAAAGTGGAAACATGGGCATAAGAGTTAAATTGCTGTCCTGCACAAGCCTTGTGGAGTGGGAGTTGCAGACAGGTCAGAGTACCAAGCACCCAGGAGAGTGGTGAGAAGGGAGGGGGCGTGTGCAGCATTATATAGATCCATAAAGACAGGTTAATAAGAACTAGCCCCTATGGAGGGCCAGAGAGGTCCAGGGACGAGCCTGATTTATCCTGCTCATAAGCAGCAAAGCCAGAGCAGAACATTTGCAGACACCGATGTGATGTGCTCCCTCTGGCTCACACCCTAGCATCCCTCCCACCAGATGCAGCCCTGCCCTGCAGCTGTACCCTGAAGACAGAGGGGCAGTGCTGTGGCTAGAGAACAAGCTTTGAATCAGAAAGAATAAGCTTTTGAAAGAAAGAAAGCCTTGAGTCCCAGAGCCCTGCTGTACATTTGCTGTGTGCTCTTAGGTAAGCGACTTGCCCATGCTGTAAAATGGGAATAAGCATCCTGACTTTGCAGAGCTTGCCCCAAGAAATGATTGCGTGACTGCAGATAATAAAGTGCTCAGCCCAGAGCCCAGCACATCCTAGATCTGGTACATTCTCATCCCAGTCATGTACAGCATTCTTAGGGCGCTATGAAAATGAAATTTCTGCTTTATCAAGAATTCAGCTATTATTATCGCTCTCTCCGGGGAAAGCCATCCTCTTTTGACCTGAGATTGACAAAGAAGCCACTCTGAGAAGGACTGATTACAGAACACATCCAGTGGTGCCCCTCTCCACCCACACACAGTTATTGGAGCTGTGCTGTGACTTGCAGCCAGCCTTGCCATGTGGCCCCAAACATATGGTACCTGTTGGCAATGGTTGCCCATAGCATCAATCAGCTGGGGGAGGGGAGCTGTGAGGATGGAAGTCACTTATAGTGTCTGTGTTTGATTTTGTCCATAAATTCTTTTGGTTTTTATGTGTATACATGTGAGGGAGGGTGTAGTTGAAAGTGGGGGAAGTCCCATGGGGAGCAGTTGGAAGAGTACTTCCTGTCTGTGCTAACTGCAATGCATACCTTCAAAAAAAATTAAAATGTCCACCTGGGAAACTGCTTATGCCATTTCTTTGCAAATATGTATGTAGGCAGTAAAGACCCCTGTTTCATTTCACTCCAAGTCATCCTACACCTTTTCAGAGAATAGTTCTGTGATTCTCTGAGCCTTTGAGAAGGTAAACTTGGAGAGAAGCAAAGCTGAAACAAGGATGATACAAGAGGACATGAAATCACACAGAAACTTTCACCACAGGGAGACACAAATAAAGATGATAAAAACAGTTCCATGGGTGCTTGCAACGGGAGTTGGGAGGGTCTAGGGTTTACCTTCTCTACATAAAGAGAGCGAACAACGAGGGGCTTTGTGTCATCAGACCGTCATTCCTGAAAGCTTGTTGGGATTTACTAGGAACTTCTCTAGGTGGTACGGCTTCAGGCTAGTTACCAGCCTGTCAGCATCTCAGGTCCCAGTACTTTCATCCTTTTCGATGGGCATAGCTCTTATCCTGCCAGGTTGCCGTAGGATTCGCTGCAATGTACGAAGTTCCCAGCACAATGTGGGGCTGCCTGGCTTCTTTTGTTTGTTTTTGTTTTGTTTCTTAGCTTTGTGCATCCAGAGAAAAACAATTGCACCTTTTTTCCCCTCAGTAATGCACCCTATTTTTTTTTTTTCTTTCTACCGCCTGGATTCTTGTGGCACTCAACAAATGCAAATTTTGTCCCTTTAAGGGACTGCGACATTGTGAAGGAGAAGTGTCAATGAGCTGAGAGTCAGAGAAATTTCCTGCCCATCTTTCTTGCCTGTTCTACACATGACGTTCCCATCCGCTCCCTTCCAGACTTTGCCTCATCCTGGCTCCATGGGGATGCAGATGAATCTTTTTGCCTTCTGAGATGTCCTCTCCTGGTTTGTAAGTAGAGTTCACGGTGCCCACGCCTGCAGGCTGGATATTCCTGAGGATGGGGTGAGCTGACATGCACAGCTCACTGCCTGGTCCCCTTGTCAGGATGCAGCCTTCTCCACAGAAAAGCATGACATCACAAGGAAGAGTGGTTTGAGATTCCATGACTATGGGGGAAAAGTCTTGGGAATGTTATTGCTTTTCAACCTAAATAAAAACATCCTATGAAGGAAAAAGCTCAGTTCGCATAGGAGAAAAGGGACTGCAGTGACTTTGGGGGATTGTGGGGAGAACAAGGAAGGGAAATCTGAGATGAGAGAGCAAAGCTGAAAAATGCTTCTGCCTAGAAATTTCCATTTCCTCCAGGACCCTAAAGAACTTGATCTGACCCCATTTTCCTTTGGGTTTGTTATTTTTAATAAAGGCCTTTTCTTTCTTATCAATTAATCTTTTTATTAGATAGTTAAAGAAAAGTAAAAAGAAGACACTAGAAACATGCCACCATCTGGATATAGATCTGAGCATACGTGTGTCTTCAAGTTTGTATCTCATGAGTATTTTCCCAAACATTAAATATTATTTGTCAATATCTTTACCAATTTCTACATTTTTAGTGTAATTTAACATTTTTTTTTCATTTGTGTACAGAACCTTTGAATTTTCTTTGAAATTCCTCCTAATGTCTTCACTGTGTTCCTTGTCATTGTTTTGTTATTTTTTCCCCCACTGGCTTATTCAATTTGGATTTTAAAGTTTCAGGCTGTGCAACATTTTTAATTTGTATATATTCAAATATATTCTTCTTCTTCTTTTTGATTTGTTTTTCCATTGTTATTAGAAGCGCTTCCTCAGCCCAGTAACAATTAAATAGTCAATTAAATTAGAAATGTGCATTGGATTTAATTACTCAGCAGGAATGTATCCTAGTGTACAACATGAGGTAAGAATTGTAATTAAAAAATTCTTAGCAAAATTTGTCAGCATATTTTATTGACTAACATACTAGATTCTTATATGCAACAGGAGTAGTTTGACTGCTGTACTTCTTGTGCCATACCTTTTACTGCCGATTTTTCACAGCTGCCATACTCTTAATTTTGTAGCTATATAACGCATTCTTGCAAACGATAAATCAAGTCCTACATTTCGCTCTGGTTTTCCAATTTCTCCCCTGCTCCTATTCATTGATTTTTCAAAATGAAATTCAGAAACATTTTGTCTTTTAAAACCTCTAGAATTTTGATACACATTGTGTTGTCTGTAAATTAATCTGGAAAAGACTGACACTTTTGCATGACGCATCACTTATTGTATTATTATTGTATTGTGGGTCTCAGTAACATGGTGATCTCTCCTCTCGAATACTCTGAGCAGTATCCGTTCCTGGTATTTCTCCCCAAGTCAGTGCTCAGTATCTAACCCCATGCCTTCCATGCAGTAAGTGTTCATTACATACGAGACAACAGAGCTCCAGGAATAAGAAGCCTTTCTGGCAGTAGTTCTACTAGAATCCATATATCTAGAATTATCTAACCCCATAATCCATGACAATTTCTAAAGCATGTGTATTTTTTTCAGTGTGAGTTGATCAATTATATTTATCCTGAAGGAAAAATAATCAACATATCAAAGTTTTGAGAAAATTACCACTTTCCAGAAACACCTCCCTTTCCCCTCCCCAGAATATCCGTGTAAACAGCGCACAGAACGTTGCATAAAATTTTTCACTGTGGCTCCGTATTTTACATTTATGGGTGGATTAATGCTGATTATGTAAAAGATTTTGGTATGAAATTTCATAAAGATACATTATACTTATCTGAGCCCAATAGCTCAGAAACTGCCATGGGGAATTCTTACTACAGCATGCTGAATGACAGTGACGTTTAACAGTTTAGAAGACCAAGCGAATAACATCGTCTCGACCAAGAGTTGGAAGCTACGTCCATCTCCCCTGGGCCTCAGTTTCCTCAATGGGGAAATGTTGAGATTGGATCCAAAGATCAGTGAGGTACCCCAGGCCAGTTATTTCTCTGGAACTCTTTCTTCCCCTGGGAAAGGAAGTTAATCTCTAAGGGGATCTTCCAACACTGGCATCAATGAGATTATATCTAAAACTGGGACACAGCTCTCAGGGGACATCCCCCACCCCACCCCCCGTCCTGGTGGTGGCTGAGTCGAGACAGAGCCACTAAGTTTGCCAAACTTAACGTCATGAAAATCCTCAAAGTCATGACAATCCACAAATTCATGGATGTGGCCCACATCTGAGTGCCACCCAAACAAAATCCAGAACAATTTGAAATCACCTTTTTCATAAAGCTCTGCTAACACTCTTGGACTGACATTGTACTTTCCTTGTTAAAAGAAAAAAAAATACATATGTAAATCACAAAAGCCAAATGGCTTATGACTGTTAAGAAAATGAAGATGGAACCAAGCAGCCGGCCATACACAGGTGTCCTCCCGAATCTCTTGATCTTCTGGAAGCCTGTCCTCAGCTTCCTGGTACTGTGAATTGGCCTCTTCTGGCCCCTCCTTCCAGAACTCATGCCTGTTTCACTGACTCAGGCCCGTGATGACAAGCTCTCGCTATTCTCCGACCTCTTCTCTTCCTTTGATTCAATCCCCAATTATATGGCAAGTACCCAAAGGTAGAGCCCACATCAGATGATTCCCTGTGTTGCCCAAGTGCCCTGAAGTGTGTCTTCACATAGTAGACTATGAAAAATACATATCAAACAGGGGGAAATGCCATATAGTTTAATATTCAATGTCTATATGTCCTCCAGATATTTAAGAAAGGAAAACATTTCCAGAAATGAAGGAGAACAGGGGTGGGTCAGGCTGACTTGTGTATGAATTCTGCCTTCACCCACTGGCTGCGGTGAATTACCTAATCTCTCTGAAAGTCGTTTTCCTCATCAAGGAACAAGGGCAATGGCAGTGCCCATCTCAGGGTGGCTTGTGTCGTGTGTTTCATACAGTATAGGGCCCAGCAGGGAGGGCTCGCATCTCGGGGACTCAAGGCCACCTCCTGTCCTTTCTCACTTTCACACACTGTGCTCAGGGAGGACGTTTTGCTGGAGAGGGTGCATTTTAGGAGCTCAGCCTGGTGCCAGGCATTTGTAACATTCCCCACTACACGAGGGCCTCCCGCGTTCACTCACCCCTCTGTCACCAGAAGGTTGATAACAAACCCACTGGAATGTGCAGATTACGGAGATGCCCTCCTGGAATTTGATCAATGCCTGTGAATGAAGCACCAATTCTTTGGCCCAGGGATGGACCAGTGCAGCGGGCTCTCAGCCTTTCTGAGGACTCTGCTCCCACACACCCACCACGGCTGCCTTTTGCTATAGTAATCCTGGGGTATTTTCTTCTGCCTCAGTTATCTGAATCCACATGGGTGAAGGGGGCGGACACATGGCTCTGCCTCTCTCCCTCCATCCTCCCTTTCAGCTTCAAGCATGTACCCACTGTGCCTACTGTGTGCAGACCCTGTGCTAGGCGACTGTAGAACAGAGATGAACTGTGCCCAGTCCTGTCCCCGCCCCCCAATCAGACTGTCTGTTGAGGTGAAACTGAGTTTTGACGTAGATTGTAAGGAAGACTCACACAGTTCAGGGTGATGGGAGGGGCAGGCACTTTGCGAGCAGAGGTTAGAGTAATTACCACTACCTGGAAATTTTCAGAAAGGATACAAGGGATTTACCAGAAGGCAGGGGTAGCAGGAGAAGGTCATGTCAGGCAGACCGTAGGATATGTATAAATGCACAGCAAACGTCCCCGTAAAGAGGCAATTACGGTCAAAGCACGTCGAAAAGGATTTGCATTCTCAGAAAAGGATTCAGTTGTCTTTGTAATGACCAAATATGGGTGCGATCATGGTACCGATTAAATGATGGCCATCCTTATATGCATTTGAATTGAACCTTACACTTTATTCAAAACACTTCAGGATATGTGGCATCACAGAAAAAAAGAACACGGGCTAGGAATTCTTTCCACCCCTTACCACCCATGTGATCACGATCAAGTTGAACCCCTCTGACTGCATTTATTTACTGCTCAGTAGGAATGATCTGGGGCCTCCCTTTCAGGACTGCTGTCAAGGTCACAGGTGGTTTATAGTTAGAGCACATTATGTGGCCCATGATGGAGGCAGCCCCGCCCCTTCATATAGTGTGCAGACGAAGCACGAACAGGACAAAGCCCCAATGCCAACTGCAGAGACACATCAGGTATGGTTGCAAGTTCTCCTTCCAGGTGCTGCCTGAGCTCTGTTCCTCATTATAGAACAGTCAGTTCCACCACCTCCTAGGGCGGCACTGTTTTTCTTCAGGAGATAATTCTTCAATTGACCTCACAGTCCTTCCTGGTATATAATCCCCCAGCTATGACAGCGTGCAAGCCCTTATAAAGACATTCAATACTGCCATCAAATGAAACTGTATCATTCGTATCCAAAGGTGAAATAAGCACTGTTTTTGGAGGTGAAAAAAATGGAGTCCCCAGAATAAAGCTATAATCAGCATGAACTGTAGCCTTGAATTGTCTGGGAAGGTGAGAAGTATTCTTTAAAATGAAACACTAGACAATCTCAATCATCCATAGGAGAACATCCCTCCAGGCAAGAAGACAAAGGTGTGTGCGTTTATTACTTATGACTGCAAACACCGGAGCTCAGGGTTAATACTTCTTTTCTTCTTTCTTAGGTTACTCTTGCTGAATGATGTCTTAAAAATTGTCACCGAGCTTCCTGGGTATAGGGGACACTGGGGTATATAGAGCATTAGACATGCCCCAGAGGGGAGAAAGATTTTCCAGCAGAGATTGGCTCACTCTCCATATGGGTTTATGATTTGAACAATAGATTATAACAACAGTAGGTCTGTATGTTAGGAAGGACAAGCACTTTGGACTTTGATGATGTTGATTATCATTTATCACATATTTCGTATTTGTTTCTTCTAAGTTGAGTTGTTTGCATCTCCTCCTCATTGCTTGTACTGTGAGCTCCCGAAGGGCAGGGACTCTATCTTGTTTTATTTCTTAGCATCTTTTTTTCTCATTTAACCTTCTCAGTAAACCAATGAATAGGTGCTGATACTGACCCATTTTACAGAGGAAGAAATTCAGGCTCTGAGAGGAACAGTCAGCTAGTAAGTGGAATACACACCAGGTCTGCTGGTCTTCAAAATTCTGCATTTATTGTTCCTTCTGCTGAGAATGCTTTTCCCCTATATGTCCACCTGGTGCTGCTTTTTCATCCTCCAGGTCACAATTCCAAAGATACTTCCTCAGAAGTGGAGGGCCTGGACCACCTGGACCACCCGGACCACCCAGCTAAGGCAGCCCCAAGTCTCTCCTTCAAATTATCTTATTTTATCTTCCTAGTCTCATTGGTATAGGATATCATCTTATTCATTTATGAGTTTGTCTCCCATCATGAGAATCAAATCTCTATCTGGATGGAGACTCTGTCTCATTTGTTGCTCTAACCCCAGCATCTAGATAATGCAAGACATACACTGAGGGTTTGATAGATACTTGCAGACTGACCCCCTCTGTCTATACACCAGGCAACTTCTTTTCTTCTTGTAGCAAGTTTTTTGTCTTCTAGGCTTCAAGGACTTGTCTGGTATAAAGGGAAATGAAGAGGCTGCAAAGTTAAAGCCTCTGCTCCTTTGACACAGAGGAAACTTGCTCTGAGTTTCTTATCCTCCAAAGATGAAAATTACAACTTTGCTCAAGAACTTGTCCCTGCCAGTAACTGCCCTGCCAGGAAATTCTTCCCCAGATCTGACCTAAATTTGTCCAGCTGTGGCTCAAACTGACTTTGTCCTGGGTGGTCCTCAGTGGAGGCAGCTGGTGAAAGAGCCCTTTGTGTCCAGTGACACAACACCGCACTCAGACCATGAAAGGGAAGATGGGGCTTAACACATGGTTACAGCCTAGTTCAGTTATCCAGCTCCAGGGAGGCAGCCAGGGTACAGTAGACAAGGCCTCAAAGAAAATCTGGGAGAGCTGGACTTAGGTCTAGATCTTTGCCTACCTGCTGGTAACCTGCGCTAAGTCATTAACCTCCAGGAGCTTCAACTGGTCCTCAGTAGCGTGCATCCTAACACCTGCCGTACAGGTGTGTGAGATGATGGTGGTGAGCTGTTGTTTGTTCATTTCTTCATTTATTTAAAAAAATGTTACTAACTCATAAGGGTTATGAGTCCAGGATAGAAAAATGAGCAGTCCAAGCTCACTGAGTAAATTAATGGTCCTATTCAGAAGATCTCTGTCTTCAGAGTCATGACACTAATTTTGTAATTCTCCCTCATCCTTCATACAGGTTTCAAGCTCCCTCTGACATTTTCAAAACAATAAAAGGAAAGGTTTTTGTTAAATAGAGGGAGGGTTTCAACGCAAGATCATTGTTAAACCACTGGGAGTTGCTCCCAGCAGGAGACTTTAGGCCTCAGGGCTCCCTGGTTGACGTCTGTTAGGCTCCTTACATCTCCTGACAGCCCCACGGCTCCTGTAGCTGAACTTTCTTCAGGCCCTCTAGTGCCCATCACTCCATGGAAACTGACAGTGTGGGAGCTGACAATGCAAAGGAACAGAACGGGCAAGGCTTCAGACTTGGGCTGTCTTGGCCTCTGTCATGGGTACGTGCAGTCTTTTCAAATACCTTCCAGCAAAGCAAACCGAGCTGTGACTGGTATTGTCACGGTTTCCACCTCAAATAAGCATGTTTTTCAAAATTTTACCTACAGGCAACAAACAGAGAATAAATCCTTAGTGCCAGAAGGCACCTTAGCATGTCATACAGATGTGGAAGCTGAAAGGCACAAGTAGGGAGTGATTGGCTCACTGATATTATGACAGGGTAGGGCTAGAACCCAGGTCCCTGATGCCCAGCTCTGGATCCTTCCCACAGCACCATGCTCAGACCACTAGATGAATCTGACACAGCAAATCAGGCGTATAAATAGCTCCCTGGTCCCATTTAGATTGGAATCACGGAATTCTTTAACCATTGGATTCTAGTCATTGCTGTGGCGTTCTCCTATAGGTTAATTTATTACATCTTGCTAATACCACTGTGTTTAAGAGTGTGGGCTCTAGGGACCATTAACAGGGTTTATAACCTGCTCATAACATCTACTTCCTGTGTGTCCTTAGGTGAACTACTGATACTTCATCTTTTCTGTTCCAATTTCCCCAACTACAAAATAGTGATAATAAACATAAGTTTATTGCCTCATAAAGTTGATGTATTAGATAAGTTACTAGACATTCACTGTTTAGAATGCCTGGCATTCAGTAAGCACTGAGTAAATGCTAACTGTTGTTTCTATCCGACAGATAAGGGAACTGAGACGCCCAGAGGCAATGTCAGAAGGTGAATTAATGAAAATGTAGAAATTAGCATCCTGCTTTCCAGATTCTGGGTGCCATGACCTTTCCTCCATATAAATTAAATTAATAGACTCACAGAGCACCAAGGAGAGAAATGGCTTTAGGCTCTCGTCTGCCCAGTTTCTCTGCTGTACATCAGGGGAACCAAGGCCCAGAAAGGAGCACCCCTGGCTTTGCACTGGAACCACCTGAGGACAAGGCAGGGAATGAAGCTTGCTGGGCCCCACTCTGAACCTATGGAATTTCTAGAAGTGGCACCTGA
The DNA here is from genome assembly GCF_008692025.1 of Phocoena sinus. Lineage (NCBI taxonomy): Eukaryota > Metazoa > Chordata > Mammalia > Artiodactyla > Phocoenidae > Phocoena > Phocoena sinus. Next base: position 9,114,900 of record NC_045775.1, read on the forward strand.
AATTTTGTGTTTTTAACAGTTATTCTCATGAAGCCAAATCAAAGCAGATTTATGGAATGGTGTTTGGGAGTCACTGAATTAGCGCATTCCAGCCTGGCTTAGAATAATTGGTTGATTGACTTTGTATCTCTAGACCAGTAATATACAAATGATCTTATTTTTACCTCTTTTATACATATATTTGTTTGTTTATATATTATATACTCCAACTACTACACCCAAAATGTCATGTTCATTATTGAACTGACACAAAAAAACACAAAAATGTCAAAAAGGAGAGGATACAAGATCAACGTAAGTGGAAGATCCAATATCGTCTTTCCATTACAATGGATCATCTTTGGACATCGCCTGGGTGAGCATGGCCCATTTTCCAGACCACACCTCTACAAACCAAGAGATTATTTGTTGCAAGGCACCAAGGGCCATGTAATCAAACTGCTGCTTCCTAGTCTCCTGGCTTGTTCTGTTATTTCTGAATGCACAGCTGGGAAGGACCACCTGCTGTACTACCCCTGACTGTCCCGGGCTTCTCCAAATGAAGGAACCACCAAACTGGTCATCGGGATCCAACGTGAGTTGGGGAAACTCCCCGGAAGTCTCCCTATGCCCCCTTTCTCGTCCCTCCCCCAAGGAGCGGTACTAACCTAACAGACCACGCACTGAGTCAGGTCTACCAGTTGGTGGGTCACCATGCCTGCAAAGGTCAGACACAGGGGTGTTGCTCTTCCTGCTTTGTCCACATCTGGCTAGAGGGGAAACTGACCTCAGGGCCGACTAGCCCTATGCCCTTCTACCTTTCTTCTTTAACTCCAGATATTCAGACGTGTTGAAGGATTTAAAGATAGCCACCTTCAGCCACAGAGTTACTTGAGCTCGGAATTGTACCCAGCACAGCCAACACTGCACTTTGTCAACAGCACTTTGCTTTGTCCCTTGGGTAGCTGGGTCAGGGAGACTTTGGCCCCCCAGTCCCACCATCAGTCCCTCCCTTTGCATCATCCTGATGCATCTCTGCTACTGCATGTTCTGTACCCACCACAGGTCAGCCTGATTCCAGTAACACATTCCTAGTATACTTTTTAACAGGCATCTTAAGTTCCAAACTTGGATAGTGCAAATTCTGCTGTCTTTGAGTCAGATAATGTGGGTTTCACCACGGAATGCTTGGGTGACCCTGGATAAGTCAATTGATCTAACTGGATCTATGTTCTCATGGGTGAAATGAAGATACTAATAACCGCCCTGCCTACTTCATTTGACTGGTATGTGAGATGAATATGTAAATAGGTTTTGCAAACAATCCCATCCAAATTAAAGGGATATGAGGCCACCAAAGAAAAAAAAAAGAAAAGAACAACATGACTTTTGTTTTTAATGCAATGCAATCTGAAACCCTGGGCTTTTTCTCTTTAAACAAAATTCTCATTGGAATGAGCGTACTCAGAAAATTTGGTAAAGACCTTGAGAGAGACGGAAACTTGATATAAGGAGGAATCATTCATTCTTCATTTTATGGTAAACACATTCTGAATCCCTATTACATGTCACACACCCTCTGCCAAGTACTAGAGAAATAAATGGGAGTGAGACATGGTTCTGGCCCTCAATGAACTCACAGCCTAAGGGGAGAGAGGGAGAAATAACCATGCCATCCTAGTCTGATGTGCTAACTTCTGTGATGGGGATGTGAACCCAGAGCTGGTGAGAGTAAACAGCAGGACCACCAAACCTCGCCTGATACCACGGAGGATTTACCTGAAATCGATGCTGAAATACACAGAAGAGTAAATAAAACTAAAGGTGGGGAGGGAAGGTTCTGAATAGAGGGGAGGTCAGATGTCATGAATTTGAGATAAGAGGAGATGTTGCACCTCCAGAGATAAGAGAAGATGCTGCACCTTCAGAATTACGAAGGGTCCTGCATGCCTAGAGCACCCTCTGTATATGGAGCCTCAGGAGGGAGGTTAAGAAGTATGTGGAACAGTGGAGGATTGAACGTGAGAAGTGATATGCTATTGATCTCTGTTTTAGAAAGGTCATTCTGGAGACTTCTTAAATTAACGATGTATTGGTCTAAGCTCCAGGCAGGGTTTGCCAAATCTGGCTGAGCTATGAGATTCATTCAGGGAGCTCATACTAAGTTCAGGTTCCTGACCCCATGTCTTCTAAACCTGAGTCTAGAGATGTGTCTTTTGAACATGTTCCCAGGTAATTCAGGTGACACTGTATGAACTGAAGTTGACTTAACGGTGGCCCCCGGAATTATATGTCTGTGTCCTGAACCCCTGGCTTATGAATGTTACCTTATTTGGAGAAAGAGTCATTGCACCTTACCCTGGATTGTATGCGGGGGCCCTAAATGCAACTACATATATCCTGAAAGATAGGAGATCAGGAGGGGGTGTAATGTGACCTTGAAGGCAAAGATGGAAGCGATATGACCACAAGACAAGGAACGCCTGGGCCACCTGCAACAGGAACAAACTGTGCCCTTGAGTATACAGATTGCCTCAGGTCCTGCCGACTTCTTGATTTTACACTTCTGGCCTCTGGAGCTCTAAGTGAATACACGTGGGGTGTTATGAACCACCTAGCTTGTGGTCATTTATTACAGCAGCCCTGGGAAATGGATACTTCAACCAACAGCAATTTCATGTTTTATTTTCTTAGTTTCATGAAGAAGGGGAAAACGGTGGCACAGACTGAGGCAAAAGCTAATAAACTGTTAGATGGAGTTTGTTGAGAGAGAACATAGCAAACTGCATTGCAGTAAGAGAACTTTTCAATCTGAGCTGCAGTGTAACCCTGACCTAAGCTGAGCTTTGAACATAGCATTCCTCTCCCTTCCCCTTTGTCCTGCACCTCGTTCCTATGTTCTCTGCTTTTGCTCACTGGTGCTGGAAGTGGCTATGAGGTGGGCAACCTTAAACACAAACAGACCTATTTCCATCTCGTCGGAAGCCACACTCACCAACGCGCAAGGGAAAACTCCCAGTCACTGACTGTATGAAAACACAGGCCTCGAAGACTCAGTGGGCTGACTGGGCAGCTTCAACAGTGCTGCAACTTGACCCTCTTGCAGGTGCTAGGCAGGTCAGAATCCAGGTCACTGAGTCATCGGGGACCTTCTGGACGATCATCAGGGACTTTCTCTATTCATTATGTTAGGCTATAAAAAAAAGTTTCCTTAATGGGCTGTGTGTGTGTGTGTGTGTGTGTGTGTGTGTTTATGTTACTGTGTGTGTGTTTCTGTTTCTGTGTGTAGTTCTCTGGGTGTGTATCTGGGTGTGTCTGTGTCTCTGTGTGTGTGTCTGTGTATGTGTTTGTTTCTGTGTGTGTGTGATTTGTGTTCAGTTCCTTCCTAGGAGCCATCTATTTCAGAAGCACCTTTCATGATACTAAAGACGTTTTCTGAGCATCTAGTATAGCCCCCTTGAAGGCAATGAAGACACAGAAGTAAATTAGAGTCCATATCTGCCCTGAAAAATGTTCACAGCCTAGTGGAAAGAGACACAGTATCATGTTAAAGTTGAGGAAAACAACTTTGGATCCAGGAAAAACTCCATTCAAGTTCAGGGTCTGCCTTTCATTGACTGAGTGATTATTATTAGCAAGTTTCCTAAGCCCTGGAAGCTTTAGATCTGTAAAATGCAAATAATAATATCTTCTCTCCAGATTGTTGAAAGGATTTCATGAGTCAATATAGGCAGAACCTGTGATGTAGTGTCTGCTATATTCTAGGCACTAGTAAAAGAGATTTTACTTTTAAGTTTCATTAGGTCCCATTTGTTTATTTTTGTTTTTATTTCCATTTCTCTAGGAGGTGGGTCAGAAAGGATCTTGCTGTGATTTATGTCATAGAGCGTTCTGCCTATGTTTTCCTCGAAGAGTTTGATAGTTTCTGGCCTTACATTTAGGTCTTTAATCCATTTTGAGCTTATTTTTGTGTATGGTGTTAGGGAGTGTTCTAATCTCATACTTTTACATGTACCTGTCCAGTTTTCCCAGCACCTCTTATTGAAGAGGATGTCCTTTCTCCACTGTACCTTCCTGCCTCCTTTATCAAAGACAAGGTGACCATATGTGCGTGGGTTTATCTCTGGGCTTTCTATCCTGTTCCATTGATCTATATTTCTGTTTTTGTGCCAGTACCATACTGTCTTGATTACTGTAGCTTTGTACTATAGTCTGAAGTCAGGGAGCCTGATTCCTCCAGCTCTGTTTTTCGTTCTCAATATTGCTTTGGCTATACAGGGTCTTTTGTGTTTCCATACAAATTGTGAAATTTTTTGTTCTAGTTCTGTGAAAAACGCCAGTGGTAGTTTGAAAGGAAACCATAAACAAGACCAAAAGATAACCCTCAGAATGGGAGAAAATATTCGCAAATGAAGCAACTGACAAAGGATTAATCTCCAAAATTTACAAGCTGCTCATGCAGCTCAATAACAAAAAATCAAACAACCCAATCCAAAAATGGGCAGAAGACCTAAATAGATATTTCTCCAAAGAAGATATACAGATTGCCAACAAGCACATGAAAGAATGCTCAACATCATTAATCATTAGAGAAATGCAAATCAAAACTACAATGAGATATCATCTCACACCGGTCAGAATGGCCATCATCAAAAAATCTAGAAACAATAAATGCTGGAGAGGGTGTGGAGAAAAGGGAACACTCTTGCACTGCTGGTGGGAATGTGAATTGGTACAGCCACTATGGAGAACAGTATGGAGGTTCCTTAAAAAACTACAAATAGAATTACCATATGACCCAGCAATCCCACTACTGGGCATATACCCTGAGAAAACCATAATTCAGAAAGAGTCATGTACCAAAATGTTCATTGCAGCTCTATTTATAATAGCCAGGAGATGGAAGCAACCTAAGTGTCCATCGACAGATGAATGGATAAAGACGATGTGGCACATATATACAATGGAATATTACTCAGCCATAAAAAGAAACGAAATTGAGTTATTTGTAGTGAGGTGGATGGACCTAGAGTCTGTCATACAGAGTGAAGTAAGTCAGAAAGAGAGAGACAAATACCGTATGCTAACACATATATATGGAATCTAAGAAAAAAAAATGTCATGAAGAACCTAGGGGTAAGACGAGAATAGAGACACAGACCTACTAGAGAATGGAGTTGAGGATATGGGGAGGGGGAAGGGTAAGCTGTGACAAAGTGAGAGAGTGTCATGGACATATATACACTACCAAACGTAAAATAGATAGCTAATGGGAAGCTGCCGCATAGAACAGAGAGGTCAGCTCGGTGCTTTGTGACCACCTAGAGGGGTGGGATAGGGATGGTGGGAGGGAGGGAGACGCAAGAGGGAAGAGATATGGGAACATATGTATATGTATAACTGATTCACTTTGTTATAAAGCAGAAACTAACACACCATTGTAAAGCAATTATACTCCCATAAAGATGTAAAAAAAAAGAGAGATTTTACTATTATTTTATTTGTGCTGTAATAGAAGTGAGCAGATGATTCAGTAAACACAACAAAAAAGAAGGAAGTAAGCTTGGCAGAGTCAGGAAAAAGCTTTCCAGAGTCATCAAGAATCAGGAAGCTGCCAAAACCTCTGGGGCATGGGGTCTAAGCAGGAAGAAGGGTTGAGTCTGGGAGGTAGAGTCATCAAAAATCCTGGCTGCCCTGTTAACCTTGACCATGCCGTTGATGGGAGAAAAAAAAAAAATGACATGGTTTTATAGTTAATGTTAATTGAGAATTAACATTGTATTCCTCTAATTTCATACTCCGGAAACAGAAACTGCTTATTCAAATGGAGTAGTGTTTGGGACTTCCCTGGCAGTCCAGTGGTTAAGACTCTGTGCTTCCACTGCAGGGGTTGAGGGTTCGATCCCTGGTTGGGGAACTAAGATCCCGCATGCCACGCGGTGCAGCCAAAGACAAAACAAACAAACAAAAGAAACCCAGAAAGAACAAATGGAGTAGTGCTTGGCCTCATAAAAACACAGTGAACACGAATCACACAATTGAAGAATTAAGGTATTATTCCTCATTTTAAGAAGGAGCCGTTACACTTAAGAAAAGTTCCTGAAAACTATTTCTATCTTGTTTAGGGTGAAAGCATGAATAAAAGAATAAATGAAACACATTAAACATTTTTTTAAACCCAGCTTTTAAAGAACACTCCCCTGATGAATTCCACGTCTTACTTTTTGCTTAAAAAAAATACCATAGTATCACATTTTCTGAATGGCATAGACTCATCATCACACACATGGGTTACTCAGTGGTGCCATTGGTGGCCCCAGTCTCAGGCATTTTCCCCCATGAAGTGTCCCTGACGACACAGCTCTTACACTGGCCACATCTGCTCTTGTTTTGATCTAATTTTCCTCTTTCTTTAGCTCCACTAATTGTGCTCCTGCTGAGACTAACCAGGGCTCAAAAAGTGTTTGATCTCGTCTAATCTTAAGCTGCATAACAGTGTTGGGAAGTAAGCTCCATTGTCCTCATTTTAAAGAATAGAAATCAACTCAGACATGACTCAACCAAGTACACACAGCTGAGAAATGGCAGATCAAATCTCAGTCTATTTGACTCAGAAATCCGATCTTTCCACACCAAAGCCTCTTCCACTTATGTTCATTCATTTATTCACTGAACAAATATTTATTGGGTCCAACTGGTGGGCACCAGGCTGGATGCTGTTGCTTACCCTTTGTAGGTCTTCTTGCATCTTTCACATATTTTGGTTCTCATTTACCCCCTGAGATTTAGCAGATTGTCTACTCTTTCAGATTCCTGAACTTGGATATTGGAGATCCACCATCGTTCTCTTCAACAGCATCTCCTCTAACTTGGTTTCCAGTTACCACGCAATCCTGGTATCTTTTCTCTGAATAATCCATTCATCGTGCCCCTACAGAGTGCAGTGCTCAGATCCACGTGCACTCATCCAAAATTTAATTGACCAGCGCAGACCTAAGCAACCTGTTGCCGCCTCACTCTGGGCTGTCTATCCCTAATTCAGGCCAAGAGGACTCCAGGAAGATGGACTTTTAGTCTAAAGCAGCCTCATCCCCCTGTCTTCAATTACCTCCCTGACATTCATGAGGCCCCACAGATAGAGTGAGAATGAGGCATACCAACACAGAGAAGACTCATGAGATGTGAAAATCATCCCCGGCCTCAGAACCCACAGACCTCTGAATGTTTTTTTCCATCAGCTCAATTCACTGAGCTGCAGATTCCACGGTCTACTGTTTTATTAGAACTTTCTCCAAACACTTCAGTAAATCTCAATGTACTGCTCTTCTGAAAAGCCCAAATGCTCATGGCAGAGATATTTAATCATGGCGCACCACGTTTTCAAATGAGATGAGGCAAGTGAAAGTAAGTATTCCATAATTCATGGTGGGCACCCTTTCAGAAAACGTTTTTATTAAGAATTTGATGAATAATCATACTGCACACACAGATGACTCAGAATAGAAGATGAACAGGAGGAAAAAGTTCAGAATACTTTCCGAGGCCTTTCCCCATCTAGAATGAGATGGCCTAGAAATCGGAATGAAAAGGCAGGTTGTGGACTCTCATTTGTTGCCTTCGTAAAGGAATACTTTTTGAGGAGCCCGAATTCACTGAGCACTGGGTCTGTTCAGCCAATTACTTTCCTAGTGGAAGAGACAGACTGGTACACCACAGGCAGTGGGCAGGCCAGCCTGAAATGGACTCCAGGCTCTGCCATGCACAGACTGAGCTCATGCAAAAGACTGAGCCTCGCTGAGCCTAAGTTTCTAGTCTTGCAGTTGTGAGGATTAAGTCAGGCAATGCCTGAAAAATTCCAGCTTCATAGCGGTTGCTCCCTCAAGGACAGCTGCTTGTAGGTTCAACATTAACCAAATTATCTAGGCAGAAAATCACTTTCCACTTTTAAAGAAAAATAGGCAACTAAATTTTCGCTAAATGCTGGGCTAGGAGACCACCACCATTAGTGGAGCCATACCTCTGTGTGCCAGATGCTAGGCTTATGCATTTAACCTTCACACTTTCTGTAGTGGGTTAAATGGTGAGTCCCTAAAAATATACGCTCACATGTAAGTCCCAGAACCTATGAATGCTACCTTATTTGGAGAAAGAGTCTTTGCAGAAGTAATTTAGTTAAGGATCTTGAGATGAGGAAATCGTCCTGGGTTATCTGGTGCATCTTAAAGCCAATGAAAATGTCCTTACAACACACACACAGAGGAAAAGGTGATGTGAAGATGGAGATGCAGATTGGAGTGGTGTGGCCACAAGCCCAGGAATGCCAGGAAAGCCATCAGAAGCTGAAAGATACAGGAAATAGCTTCTCCACCTAGAGTTCCCAGAGAGAGACTGTCCCCACTGAAGTTCAGACTTTTGAATAAGTTTTTGTTTGTTTGTGTTAAACCACCAAATTGGTGATGATTTATTATAGCAGATTAAGAAAATTAATAAACCATCCTTGCTCTGTGGGCATTTTTGAGCAAGAAATCTCAGAAAAGTCAAGTAACTAACCTAAGTTCAGACAGGTGTAGTGAAGCTATGATGCAAATTTAGGTCTCCCTCCCATGAGGACACACAAATGCTTGTTTGTTTGCTTCTCCTACTCAGTGATCAAGTCATCCATGATGCCTGTTGGATTTGGAATGAGTTCTTGTCATTCAAGAATGTTAGAAGGGTTATAATGAGCATCTATCTCACCAACTCCCATCCAACGTAATCCAATCTCTCGAATAAATCCAGTAACAAAGATGATATCTTAACTCAGCATTAGAATCAATAGATACAGGGCTTCCCTGGTGGTACAGTGGTTAAGAATCTGCCTGCCAATGCAGGGAACGTGGGTTCGAGCCCTGGTCCAGGAAGATCCCACATGCCGCAGAGCAACTAAGCCCGTGTGCCACAACTACTGAGCCTGTGCTCTAGAGCCTGCGAACCACAACTGCTGAGCCCTCGTGCCACAACTACTGAAGCCCGCATGCCTAGAGCCTGTGCTCCGCAACAAGAGAAGCCACCGCAATGAGAAGCCCGTGCACTGCAACGAAGAGTAGCTCCCGCTCGCCGCAACTAGAGAAAGCTCTTGTGCAGCAACGAAGACCCAAAGCAGCCAAAAATAAAAATAAATTAAGGCAGCTTTTCTACGTCTACAGAGACCCTGAAGAGATGGAAAAGGGTGAGCAGGTTGCTCCTGAAAAAGTGTTGGCCCTGGAGGAAATTCAGGGCATATGAACTGCTCCCACTCTCGAATTTACGACTCCTCAACCTGCGGTGGCAGACCGGCCTGAAGGCACAGGTGCCCTCGCAGCCTATTCATCATTTCCGGCTGAACAGGAGCCCAGCCCGTCTCGGAGAAGACTTGGGCAGTGGCTCCCACCGCTCAGGCCACTGAATGGAGTTTTGAATGGACTTTTTGCTGTTGTCTCAGAATTGTGGTTAACGTCTGAGGACGGTATGTGCTAAATAATCTCCATTTGTTCACTGGACCCTAAGCAGAACTTCTAAATCAAGGAAGAAAATTTCAAGAGAACCACTCAGAGATTGGAAATGACTATAAGCAGGAAAAACTGATGGCGGAAGAGTAAGACGCGGAGATCGCCTTCCTCCCCACGGATACACCAGAAATACATCCACACGTGGAACAACTCCTACAGAACTCCTACTGAAGGCTGGCAGAAGACCTCAGACCTCCCAAAAGGCAAGAAACTCCCCACGTAACTGGGTAGGGCAAAAGAAAAAACAGAGACAAAAGAATAAGGACGGCACCTGCACCAGTGGGAGGGAGCTGTGAAGGAGGAAAAGTTTCCACACACTAGGAAGCCCCTCCGCGGGCGGAGACTGCGGGAGGCAGAGGGGGGAGTTTCGGGACCGCGGAGTAGTGCATAGCGACGGGTGCGGAGGGCAAAGCGGTGAGATTCCTGCACAGACGATCGGTGCCGACCAGCACTCACCAACCCGAGAGGCTTGCTGCTCACCCACCGGGGCGGGCGGGGGCTGCGAGCTGAGGCTCGGGTTTTGGTTTTGGACGGAGCTCAGGGAGAAGACTGGGGTTGGCGGCTTGAACATAGCCTGAAGGGGTTGGTGCGCCACGACTGGCCGGGAGGGAGTTCGGGGAAAAGCCTGCACCGGCCGAAGAGGCAAGAGACTTTTTCTTCCCTCTGTGTTTCCTGGTGCGCGAGGAGAGGGGTTAAGAGCGCTGCTTAAAGGAACTCCAGAGACGGGCGCGAGCCGCGGCTAAAAGCGCGAACCCCAGAGACGGGCGCGAGCCGCGGCTAAAACCGCGGACCCCAGAGACGGGCGGGAGACGCTAAGGCTGCTGCTGCCGCCACCAAGGGGCCTGTGTGCGAGCACAGGTCACTCTCCACACCCCTCTTCCGCGGAGCCTGTGCAGCCCGCCACTGCCAGGTTCCCGGGATCCAGGGACAACTTCCCCGGGAGTACGCACGGCGGGTCTCAGGCTGGTGCAACATCACGCCGGCCTCTGCCGCAACGTCACGCTGCCTCTGCAGCCGCAGGCCCGCCCCGCACGTAGTGCCCCTCCTACCCCCATCCCCCAACCCCCGGCCTGAGTGAGCCGGAGGCCCCGAATCAGCGGCTCCTTTAACCCCGTCCTGTCTGAGCGAAAAAAACAGACGCCCTCCAGCGACCTACACGCAGAGGCAGGGCCAAATCCAAAGCTGAGCTCCTGTGAGCTGTGAGAACAAAGAAGAGAAAGGGAAATCTCTCCCAGCAGCCACAGAAGCAGCGGATTAAAGCTCCACAATCAACTTGATATACCCTGCATCTGTGGAATACCTGAATAAACAAGGAATGATCCCAAATTGAAGAGGTGGAATTTAGGAGCGAGATCTATGATTTTTTTCCCTTTTCCTCTTTTTGTGAATGTGTACGTGTATGCTTCTGTGTGAGATCCTGTCTGTATACTCTTGCTTCCACCATTTGTCCTAGGGCTCTATCCGTCCATGACTTCTTTTTAAAAATTCTTTTTCTTAATAATTAAGTTTAATTGTAATAACTTTATTATACTTTACCTTCGTTCTTTCTTTCTTTCCTTCCTTCCTTCCCTCCTTTAGACAACGAATCACCCCAAATTGAGGAGGTGGTCTCAGGGAGCAGGATTTATGATTTTTCCCCCTTTACCTCTTTTTGTGAAGGTGTATGTGTATGCTTCTGTGTAAGATTTTCTCTGTATAGCTTTGCTTCCAACATTTGTCCTAAGGTTCTATCCGTCCCTTTTTTTTTTTTTTTTTTTTTCTAAATATTTTTTAATTCAATAACTATATTATACTTTATTTTATTTTTACTGTATCATCTTTCTTTCTGTCTTTTTTCCTTCTTTCCCTCCTTCCTTCCTTCCTCCCTCCCTCCCTCCCTCCCTCCTTTCTTTCCTTCTTTGCTTCTTTCTTCCTTCCTTCCTTTCCTCCTTTCCTTCTTTCTTTACTCATACTTCTACTAATTCTCCCTACTTTTCCTCCCTTTTATTCTGAGCTGTGTGGATGAAAGGCTCTTGGTGCTCCAGCCAGGAGTCAGGGCTCTGCCTCTGAGGTAGGAGAGCCAACTTCAGGACACTGGTCAACAAGAGACCTCCCAGCTCCACATAATATTAAACGGTGGAAATATCCCAGAGACCTCCATCTTAACACCAGCACCCAGCTTCACTCAACGACCAGCAAGCCACAGTGCTGGACAACCTATGCCAAACAACTAGCAAAACAGGAACACAACCCCACCCATTAGCAGAGAGGCTGCCTAAAATCATAATAAGGCCACAGACACCCCAAAACACACCACCAGACGTGAACCTGCCCACTAGAGAGACAAGATCCAGCCTCATCCAGCACAACACAGGCACTAGTCCCCTCCACCAGGAAGCCTACACAACCCACTGAAACAACCTTAGCCACTGGAGACAGACATCAAAAACAACGGGAACTACGAACGTGCAGCCTGCAAAAAGGAGACCCCAAACACAGTAAGATAAGCAAAATGAGAAGACAGAAAAACACACAGCAGATGAAGGAGCAAGATAAAAACCCACCAGACCTAACAAATGAAGAGGAAATAGGCAATCTACCTGAAAAAGAATTCAGAATAATGATAGTAAGGATGATCCGAAATCTTGGAAGTAGAATGGACAAAATGCAAGAAACAGTTAACAAGGACCTACAAGAACTAAAGATGAAACAAGCAACGATGAACAATGCAATAAATGAAATTAAAATCACTCTAGATAGGATCAATAGCAGAATAACTGAGGCAGAAGAACGGATAAGTGACCTGGAAGATAAAGTAGTGGAAATAACTACTGCAGAGCAGAATAAAGAAAAAAGAATGAAAAGAACTGAGGACAGTCTCAGAGACCTCTGGGACAACATGAAACGCACCAACATTCGAATTATAGGGGTTCCAGAAGAAGAAGAAAGAAAGAAAGGGACTGAGAAAATATTTGAAGAGATTATAGTTGAAAACTTCCCTAATATGGGAAAGGAAATAGTTAATCAAGTCCAGGAAGCACAGAGGGTCCCATACAGGATAAATACAAGGAGAAACACGCCAAGACACATATTAATCAAACTGTCAAAAAATTAAATACAAAGAAAGCATATTAAAGCAGCAAGGGAAAAACAACAAATAACACACAAGGGAATCCCATAAGGTTAACAGCTGATCTCTCAGCAGAAACCCTACAAGCCAGAAGGGAGTGGCAGGACATACTGAAAGTGCTGAAGGAGAATAGCCTGCAACCAAGATTACTCTACCCAGCAAGGATCTCATTCACATTTGATGGAGAAATTAAAACCTTTACAGACAAGCAAAAGCTGAGAGAGTTCAGCACCACCAAACCAGCTTTACAACAAATGCTAAAGGAACTTCTCTAGACACGAAACACAAGAGAAGGAAATGACCTATAGTAGCGAACCCAAAACAATATATAAAATGGAAATAGGAACATACATATCGATAATTACCTTAAATGTAAATGGACTAAATGCTCCCACCAAAAGACACAGATTGGCTGAATGGATACAAAAACAAGACCCTTATATATGCTGTCTACAAGAGACCCACTTCAGAACTAGAGACACATACAGACTGAAAGTAAGGGGATGGAAAAAGATATTCCATGCAAATGGAAACCAAAAGAAAGCTGGAGTAGCAATTCTCATATCAGACAAAATAGACTTTAAAATAAGGACTATTAAAAGGGACAAAGAAGGACACTACATAATGATCAAGGGATCGATCCAAGAAGAAGATATAACAATTGTAAATATTTATGCACCCAACATAGGAGCACCTCAATACATAAGGCAAATACTAACAACCATAAAAGGGGAGATCAACAGTAACACATTCATAGTAGGGGACTTTAACACCCCACTTTCACCCATGGACAGATCATCCAAAATGAAAATAAATAAGGAAACACAAGCTTTAAATGATACATTAAACAAGATGGACTTAATTGATATTTATAGGACACTCCATCCAAAAACAACAGAATACACATTTTTCTCAAGTGCTCATGGAACATTCTCCAGGATAGATCATATCTTGGGTCACAAATCAAGCCTTGGTAAATTTAAGAAAACTGAAATTGTATCAAGTATCTTTTCCGACCACAATGCCATGAGACTAGATATCAATTACAGGAAAAGATCTTTAAAAAATACAAACACATGGAGGCTAAACAATACACTACTTAATAATGAAGGGATCACTGAAGAAATCAAAGAGGAAATAAAAAAATACCTAGAAACAAATGACAATGGAGACACAACGACCCAAAACCTATGGGATGCAGCAAAAGCAGTTCTAAGGGGGAAGTTTATAGCAATACAAGCCCACCTTAAGAAGCAGGAAACATCTCGAATAAACAACCTAACCTTGCACCTCAAGCAATTAGAGAAAGAAGAACAAAAAAACCCCAAAGCTAGCAGAAGGAAAGAAATCATAAAAATCAGATCAGAAATAAATGAAAAAGAAATGAAGGAAACAATAGCAAAGATCAATAAAACTAAAAGCTGGTTCTTTGAGAAGATAAACAAAATAGATAAACCACTAGCCAGACTCATCAAGAAAAAAAGGGAGAAGACTCAAATCAATAGAATTAGAAATGAAAAAGGAGAAGTAACAACTGACACTGCAGAAATAAAAAAAATCATGAGAGATTACTACAAGCAACTCTATGCCAATAAAATGGACAATCTGGAAGAAATGGACAAATTCTTAGAAATGCACAACCTGCCAAGGACTGAATCAGGAAGAAATAGAAAATATGAACAGACCAATCACAAGCACTGAAATTGAAACTGTGATTAAAAACCTTCCAACAAACAAAAGCCCAGGACCAGATGGCTTCACAGGTGAATTCTATCAAACGTTTAGAGAAGAGCTAACACCTATCCTTCTCAAACTCTTCCAAAATATAGCAGAGGGAGGAACACTCCCAAATTCCTTCTACGAAGCCACCATCACCTTGATACCAAAACCAGACAAGGATGTCACAAAGAAAGAAAACTACAGGCCAATATCACTGATGAACATAGATGCAAAATCCTCAACAAAATACTAGCAAACAGAATCCAACAGCACATTAAAAGGATCATACACCATGATCAAGTGGGGTTTATTCCAGGAATGCAAGGATTCTTCAATATACGCAAATCTATCAATGTGATAAACCATATTAACAATTGAAGGAGAAAAACCATATGATCATCTCAATAGATGCAGAGAAGCTTTCGACAAAATTCAACACCCATTTATGATAAAAACCCTCCAGAAAGTAGGCATAGAGGGAACTTCCCTAAACATAATAAAAGCCATATATGACAAGCCCACAGCAAACATCATCCTCAATGGTGAAAAACTGAAAGCATTTCCACTAAGATCAGGAACAAGACAAGGTTGCCCACTCTCACCACTCTTATTCAACATAGTTTTGGAAGTTTTAGCCACAGCAATCAGAGAAGAAAAGGAAATAAAAGGAATCCAAATCGGAAAAGAAGAAGTAAAGCTGTCACTGTTTGCAGATGACATGATACTATACATAGAGAATCCTAAAGATGCTACCAGAAAACTACTAGAGCTAATCAATGAATTTGTAAAGTAGCAGGATACAAAATTAATGCACAGAAATCTCTGGCATTCCTATATACTAATGATGAAAAATCTGAAAGTGAATCAAGAAAACACTCCCATTTACCATTGCAACAAAAAGAATAAAATATCTAGGAATAAACCTACCTAAGGATACGAAAGACCTGTATGCAGAAAATTATAAGACACTGATGAAAGAAATTAAAGATGATACAAAACAGATGGAGAGATATACCCATGTTCTTGGATGGGAAGAATCAACATTGTGAAAATGACTCTACTACCCAAAGCAATCTACAGATTTAATGCAATCCCTATCAAACTACCACTGGCATTTTTCACAGAACTAGAACAAAAAATTTCGCAATTTGTATGGAAACACAAAAGACCCCGAATAGCCAAAGCAATTTTGAGAACGAAAAAAGGAGCTGGAGGAATAAGGCTCCCTGACTTCAGACTATATTACAAAGCACAGTAATCAAGACAGTATGGTACTGGCACAAAAACAGAAAGATAGATCAGGGGAACAGGATAGAAAGCCAGAGACAAACCCACGCACATATGGACACCTTATCTTTGATAAAGGAGGCAGGAATGTACAGTGGAGAAAGGACAGCCTCTTCAATAAATGGTGCTGGGAAAACTGGACAGGTACATGTAAAAGTATGAGATTAGATCACTCCCTAACACCATACCACATAAAATAAGCTCAAAATGGATTAAAGACCTAAATGTAAGGCCAGAAACTATCAAACTCTTAGAAGAAAACATAGGCAGAACACTCTATGACATAAATCACAGCAAGATCCTTTCTGACCCACCTCCTAGAGTAATGGAAATAAAAACAAAAATAAACAAATGGGACCTAATGAAACTTCAAAGCTTTTGCACAGCAAAGGAAACCATAACCAAGACCAAAAGACAACCCTCAGAATGGGAGAAAACATTTGCAAATGAAGCAACTGACAAAGGATTAATCTCCAAAATTTACAAGCAGCTCATGCAGCTCATAACAAAAAACAACAACCCCATCCAAAAATGGGCAGAAGACCTAAATAGACATTTCTCCAAAGAAGATATACAGAATGCCAACAAACACATGAAAGAATGCTCAACATCATTAATCATTAGAGAAATGCAAATCAAAACTACAATGAGATATCATCTCACACCAGTCAGAATGGCCATCATCAAAAAATCTAGAAACAATAAATGCTGGAGAGGGTGTGGAGAAAAGGGGACACTCTTGCACTGCTGGTGGGAATGTGAATTGGTTCAGCCACTGTGGAGAACAGTATGGAGGTTCCTTAAAAAACTACAGATAGAATTACCATATGACCCAGCAATCCCACTACTTGGCATATACCCTGAGAAAACCAAAATTCAAAAAGAGTCATGTACCAAAATGTTCATTGCAGCTCTATTTACAATAGCCAGGACATGGAAACAACCTAAGCGCCCATCATTGGATGAATGGATAAAGAAGATGTGGCACATATACACAATGGAATATTACTCAGCCTTAAAAAGAAATGAAATTGAGCTATTTGTAATGAGATGGATAGACCTAGAGTCTGTCATACAGAGTGAAGTAAGTCAGAAAGAAAAAGACAAATACCGTATGCTAACACATATATATGGAATTTAAGGGAAAACAATGTCATGAAGAACCTAGGGGTAAGATAGGAATAAAGACGCAGACCTACTGGAGAACGGACTTGAGGGTATGGGGAGGGGGAGGGGTGAGTTTTGATAGGGCGAGAGAGAGTCATGGACATATACACACTAACAAACGTAGTAAGGTAGATAGCTGGGGGGAAGCAGCCGCAAGGCACAGGGATATTAGCTCGGTGCTTTGTGACAGCCTGGAAGGGTGGGATGGGGAGAGTGGGAGGGAGGGAGACGCAAGAGGGAAGACATATGGGAACATATGTATATGTATAGCTGATTCACTTTGTTATAAAGCAGAAACTAACACACCATTGTAAAGCAATTATACCCCAATAAAGATGTTTAAAAAAATAAAAATAAAATAAAAATAAAAAAAATAATAATAATAAATTAAATAAATTTGAAAAAAGAATTAGTAGACTCAAACATACATAGGGAGCTATTTGGAAGAGCATTGGGATTGTCCATCTCTAGTTCTAGTCCAGAGTAACAAATAAAAGAAAAAGCTATGTAATAAGGGAATGTAGAATAATCAAACAGACACTGAACTGGGAACCAGAAGATTTGGGAGTTGCCAGATGGTCAAATTCCTATGTGATCCAGAGAAAATCATTAGCTTTCTTCTGGACTCCATTTTCTTCACCAGAAAATGTTGTGGCTAGAATCCATTATTTCTAGATGCTCTTCCAACAAGATTCCCAAGAACTACCTTTAGGAACATCTCTTGCATATACCTGGAGCCCACATTTTGCACCAAGTTGTAGCTCGTTTCTGTGGATACCTTGCCAAAAGTGACTGGCTCATACAAAGTCCAAACAAAACTTTAAAAATACTATTCAACAAAAAATTTAACTAGATACAAAATCTTGGTCAATCTTGAACCTGAGCAATCAAGGAGAGATTAGTTTTCGAAATATCAGTTTGTCCTCTACTATAAGCAAGTTCTTCCTGTATAGATCATCCCTGACATTTGTCATCGCTTTGTAGCTAACGAAGTGCTGTCGTACACACATAGCCACGGGTCACACTGCTGGTAGAGGTCAGAGGCAGGATGGAGCCCAAGCCATCCAGGAGACAAAGCTTCTCTTCTTTCCACAGTATTCAGGGCCTGCTGATGACCCATGGACCCAAAACAACATTATCACCCCATCCATGGTTTGATCGCCTGACTTCAGAGAAGAGACTCACAACCTTGCAGTCAATATCTATCATTTAATAAGTGAAGATTTGTCTTTGAAGGCGATAGCTTTATTTTATTTTCCCAGCACTTGGGACATGGGTGACACTCATAGAATTTTAATGAACAAATGAAAGATAAAATCATTTCATTAATTTGGGAGTTGAAGTCCAGAGAGAGAAAGCCACTTGACCAGAATCTCCCTGTCAATACTGCCAGGGCAGAATTCATTTCTAGATGAACCAAATCTCTCTTTTTTAAGTTTTCTTCAGTTATGTTAAATGGCATGAAATAGATCTTGTACAGGTACCTGGACAACGTAAAATTATTAAATTTTATAATATAAATTAAAGATGTGTGGCAGAAACTCAAAATCACTGTACCTGTATTCTCGGAAGAAGACAATGGGGTATGAGAGAAGACTGTATTTGCATAAGCTGGAAGGTTTCCTCAAAATATACTTGTGC
Source organism: Phocoena sinus (assembly GCF_008692025.1). Taxonomy (NCBI): domain Eukaryota; kingdom Metazoa; phylum Chordata; class Mammalia; order Artiodactyla; family Phocoenidae; genus Phocoena; species Phocoena sinus. The sequence goes on from NC_045775.1 coordinate 9,133,329, forward strand.
CGTGCTGTGATGCTGGGTCCACAGTGGAACGTGTGGAATCTCTCTGTTGTGCTCACTACTTCCTTTCTGTTACAGGTTGCAGGCTCATCTCCTTACGTTTTTGTTTCCTTCAGCATAACTACTCCAGTTATGCAATTGTTCCCTTCATGGTAAGACCTCAGAGGTCACTCACTATAGCATGATGCCAAGACAAGGGCATCTTGTGCAAAACAGATAGAGGCAAAGAGCAGACACAAGCCACTCCTTCTGCATGATGTTTGCCATGCCTGCTTCTCATCCCAGCTCAGGACGCTAGCACTGAGAATTTTAAGAGCATGGGGAATAAAATGTATCCTGGTAACAGCTAGGGAAGGAATTCTGGCTGCTGTATCTCTCAGAGGAACATCAGAGTGGGAGAAGAGGTGATCCTTTTGTGGCATCTGGAACTCACCCCACAGGGAGCTGAAATATCTGGGGGCTGGGGTGAAAGAGAAAATGGGGTTCATGGAATTCACCAGCTATGCTTAGCCTGACCATCTTGTCCAGAAACAATGACAGCATTCCAGGGGTGAATAGGTCCCCAGGGACCAGTTTAATGCCTTCATTTCCTCTGTCAAGAGAGGAGAATGGTAACACCTAAGGTCACCCAGTGAATTTGTGGCAGATTTTAGTCCAGTCTCATTTGTCCAGAGTGCTCAAGATTGATTCAAATCTGCCAAAATGAAGCCAATAACAGGGCATTGGGACTAGAGAGTCAAGTATTCAATGCTTTCTATCTCCTTCCATCTTTAACAAACTTGGCAATTGCAGGCACATACTATGTAGATTCATGTCTGCATGGTCTACCATATTGATTTTTTTCTTTTCTGGCTGAGTTGGGTATTCGGTGCTGTGCACAGGCTTTCTCTAGTTGCAGTGAGTGGGGGCTACTCTTTGTTGTAGTGCACAGGCTTCTTATTGAGGTGGCTTCTCTGGTTGCAGAGCACGGGCTCTAGGCGCGTGGGCTTCAGTAGTTGTGGCACACGGGCTCAGTAGTTGTGGCGCATGGGCTTAGTTGCTCCGCAGCATGTGGGATCTTCCCAGACCAGGGATTGAACCCACGTCCCCTGCATTGTCAGGTGGATTCTTAACCACTGTGCCACCAGGGAAGTCTCTACCATGTTGATTTTAAAAAAATAAAGAAAACAAAAGAGGATGCCAAGGCTTCCTTGGTGGTGCAGTGGTTAAGAATCCACCTGCCAATGCAGGGGACATGGGTCTGAGCCCTGGTTGGGGAAGATCCCACATGCTGTGGAGCAACTAAGCTCGTGAGCCGCAACTACCGAGCCTGCATGCTGCAACTACTGAAGCCCACACACCTAGAGCCCGAGCTCTGCAACAAGAGAAGCCACCGCAATGAGAAGCCTGCACGCACAGCTAGAGAAAGCCTGCTCGCAGCAACAAAAACGCAACACAGCCAAAAATAAATAAATTTTTAAATAAATAAAAAGAAAAGAGGATGCCAGTACACATGAGCCATGTGAAGTCTCCATACCTGTCTGTTTACTCCATTCTGCCATCTTCTAACTTCCTCACTCCTGACCTCATCTCATTTTCCACCTCGCTCCCCCAATGGCTTTTCTGGTTTAGCCATACTGTCCATTTCTCTTCCTTTGGATCTTGACGTCCACCAACTCTGATCCCATTAGTTCAATTTTTTTTTTATTATCCAGACCCCAGAAACCCCTGGACTTACTGAAGGAAGTCAGCAACCCTGATCTGGCAGGGATGTATTAAATTGGAGTCATTTTACTGATTCAAAGACTCATAAAAGAGAATCAAAACAGTAACCAAGAAATTCAGTTTCTAGCCTCACTGATTTCTTTGGTAACCCTTCTAGCTTGATCTACATTTTCTTCATCTCTTAAAGGAGGCGGTGAAACTAGAATTCTGGCTTCAGTATTGTATGAGTTTATAAGTTGGAGGAGATCAGACATGTAAAGAGAGAGGCTTTTCTGAATTAATGATGTCTCCTGTCAAATCCATCATGAAGAAATTCACACCCTGGAGGCGAATTATTCAGCTAAGCAAATGCTATGTAAACATGAGAAATGGCACTGATTTTCTTAATGTCACAGACCATAAACTAATTTATAAAAATGAAAAAAGAATTATCTTAGTCCATTGGGAGCCATTTCTCTTGTGATTTTTTTTTTTTTTTTTCTTCCTATGGAGTATCCCAGACTGGAATATTCTGGAGAACTTTTGAAGAAGCTGATTCTGCCAGTAGAAGAATGCACGAAGTACAACATTGTTCTGGACTCTCAATCCCATTTGATGCCTACTTCTCCAAGCCTCAAACTTTCTCTGGATTATCTTTCCTTGTTTATCCATCTTCTATATCTCAAAGTAAGAGACAGCACTCTTTTTGTCTGAAAGAGATCTGGCCTCTTAACCCTGGATCCCACACAGTCATTAAGTACCCATCTTCCAATATCTTCCTTTTAACTGACTCCTCTTGAATCCTCCCTCCCTCATTGTAAGAAAACCCAGACAATCTCTTCAGCTTGCAGTAGAAGAACTCCCTACTTTGTTCATTTACAAACACCTATAAAAAATCAGTCTCGTTCTTCTGCAGCAGGGACCTCCTGCCCCTGTATTGCATCTGACTCCTTTCATCTTTTCCCTGGATTCAGCACAGCCTCTGGCCCGTGACCCAGCCTGTAGACCTGCTCCCGTGCACCTCTTCTCCCTTCTCCGCAGCACAGCCAGTGTGAAATGTAGCTTCCTTGGATCCCTCCCGCAGAACAGCTCCAGTGTTTCCTCATCATCTCCAAAAGCCTGCACTCTTTGGCCTCCATCATACGATTGGAAACTACCTAGTTGATTCTCCCATTGAATGCATGTGCACCTCTGTGAATTCACACCTGCCTTTGCTACTTCAGGGAGAAAATGTCTGAGGAAGCTTCGTTAGCACCTCTCATGTGGCTTAATTAATGATGAGCACCTTTAGCTCACCTTTCACCAGCCTCTCTCCTCATGAAAAGGGAATGTCCAGGGCATCCTCGGGAGAGCACAGCAGACTCCAGCAGACCTTTCTAGCCAGCCTTTCTCCATCTCCAACCACATACCAAAAATGTCCTTCCAAGGCTTGGCCATAGGATCATTATTTTTACTTCCTTCTCATTCTTTACTTCATGTTTAATCTCTCCGTAACTCCTCTCTTTAATGTCAATCATACTAGAAATAGTGATAATAGTAAAAACTACTATTAATATTTGTATCACACATTTTGTATCACATTCATACACTGGACATTCTAAATTAACCTTTTCATTTGAGATAATAGTAAATTCACATGCAGTTATAAGAAATGATTCAGCGAGCTCTCATGTATCAATACTTTTACCTCCGTACCTCCAGAGATTTACAATTTTGAAATGGTATTACAACACCAGGATATTAACACTGATACAGAACATTTCCATCACCACGAGAATCCCTCCTATTGCCCCTTTATAGTCACACCCACATTCCACCCATCTCCTCCTTGATCCCCCTCCCAATCATATAATACATAACCTTTGGAATTGGCTTTTTGTTTCTTTTTTACTCTACACAATTCGCTATAGATTCATCCAAGTTGTTGTATTTATCAGTAGTTCTTTTTGTTGCTGACTAGTATACTTTGGCATGCATGTACCACAGTTTGTATAATCATTCACCTATTGAAGGACATCTGAGTTATTTTCAGCTTTTAGCTATTAAAAATGAAGCTGCTATGAACATTCACAAGTTTTGTGTGAACTGAAATTTTCATTTCTCTGAGAGAAATGCCTAGTGAACAATTGCTGGGTCCTATGATAGTTGCATGTTTAATTTTTTAAGGAACCACCAAACTGTTTTTCAGAGCAGTTACACCATATTACATTCCCCCTAGCAATGTATGACTTATACAGTTTCTCTATATCCTCACCAGCATTTGGTGTTATCAGGTGCTTAAGGGTACATTCAGCTTAAGAGGGTACTGGAAGGTCTAGCCACAGCAATAAGTCAAGAAGGAGAAATAAAAGGCACACAAATTGGAAACGAAAAATTAAAACTCTGTATTTGCAGATGACATGATTTTCTATGTAGAAAATCCCAAGGAATCTAAAAATCAAAAAAATTCTAGAACTAATAAGTGATTTCAGCAAGGTCACAGGATACAAGATCAACAATAAAAGAAAATTATATATACTAACAATGAAAATGTGGTAAACGGATTGTAAATACTATATCATTTACAATTCGTCCAAAGGAAGTAGAATATTTAAGTATGTACTTAAAACAATACAGGATCTGTATGCTGAAAATCATAAATTGGTGATTAAAGAAATCAAAGAAGACCCAAATAAATGTTGGAACAGTCAACTTAATAAAAATGCCGATTTTCCAAAAATTGATCTATAAGTTTAATACAATTCCTATAAAAATTCCAGCAAGGTTTTTGTAGACATAGATAAACTTACTCTAAAATTTACATGTAAAGGCATAAGCCCTGGAATAGTTAAAGCAATCTTGAACAAGACCAATAAAATGCAGGAATCACTCTTTTCAATTGTCAGGCTTACTATAGAGCTACAATAATCAAGGCGGTACAGTATTAAGTGACATAGATCAATGAAACAGAACAGAGAACCCAGAAATAGACTCACGCAAATAGAATCGGCTGATTTTTGACAAAGGTCTGAGAACAAGTTAATGAAGGAGGGATAGGTTTTCAATAAATAAATGGTGCTGAAACAATAGGACATCCATAGGCAGTAAGCAAATGAATGAATGAAACTTGATCTAATCTAGCTTAAGGCACTGAGTTCCTTAAAGACAGAAATAATTTCTGATTAATCTCTGGGACCTAGCACAGTGCCTGGGACATGCAAACACTCTGTGGATAGTGAATAAATGAATGATTTGTGAATGAGTATGTAAAGTAGCACATAAGTGGCCCAGATATGCATCTGAGGCTCTCTCGAGGAAGAAGCGTCTGTGTTGAAATTTCAGAGCTGCATGGGATTTGTCTTGAGAGGAACTCTAAGAGAGGAAGTCTGTTCAGTGGAAAGAACACTGACATCAGATAACTTTGGAGAAAGCTCAGATCTGAGGTTGAGCCCCAGCTTAGCAAGGTACTTAGCAAGGTTCTTCACTTTGGAACAGTGACTTACTAGACCTCAAAATCTTCATCTATAAAGTGTGAAAGAAAACATTTACATGAAAGTTTATACAAGGATTCATGTTCGTATGAAGCATTAACAGAGCGCCCAGATGAAATAGAGAATCAAAAAAAGTATCTCTTATTCTTTCAATGATCTTAAAGATTGTTAAACCAGGATCTATCTTTATAAAACAAATGTGAATTCTTGAAAAAATTAGTAGTAAGTTGAAGTAGTTTTATATTTGGTTTTATCTAAGCAGTTTTTCTGCTCTTAGTCAAAAATGCCCCCAGTAAAAATTCTCAATTCACAGCCAGAGTCACGTCCATTATCACTTGGATTTCTCTAAATAATTCCTACTTGAGGAATCTCAGCCAACAGCCAGTAACATGTGGATGAGTGATACTCTTCACTTCTCCCAGGCCAACTCAGTTTCGAACTATTTAAATGAAAGTATCTCCTTTCTAAATAAGTTTTGCTAGCTGGCTGCTTGAGAGTAAACTATCTTTAAGAAAAGTTTTCAGTGGTCAGCTCCAGGAGAGCTGGAGATAAAGCAAGGTCTCAACACTGCTGCTCTTTTGGTTTCATTTGAAGTACTTTCTTCTGAGCTTTGATTTAAAGTCTGTGCCCTAGACAGAATACTACTCCAGAGAGGGGGTGAAATGAAAGAGGAAGAAGGGAAAATTCAGAGAAGATCTCAAAACAAGATGTTCAATATCACAGCCTCACCATGCCTGAACTTGACTTTTTGGAGTGGACATTGGCCTCCAAAGTTGTAGACCCAAAGCAGCAGATGGTAGAGGAAAGGTCATCTGACTGAGAATTAGGACTCCTGCATGAGCCTCGCCAGCAAACTTTTCTTCTAGGGAGTCTCAGGCTTCTACCCATAAAAGACATGGCTGCACAAAGGAAGCTCTAAAATTGCTTCAAAATCTATATTTCTCTGAATTTTTAACTACCATGAAATCATCTCTGTCTTTCCTTCTAGCCATGTGGCACCAACTCTCCAGCGCTGAGTGAAGTCACATATAGTTTCAAAGAAAACCTGATAAATCCTAATGTTCAGAGATGAAAGGAAGAAAATGAGCATTGAATTCCTTTGTCATTAAAATTCCTTCCTAGACGACTGAGTTCCTGTGGATTTGAATGAATTATCTAAGAATCAGTGTTAACGCTTAATTGGAAGACAGAGGAAACCACAAAGAGTCTGACAAGAGAGGGCAGACGAAATAGAAATGTCTCTAGGCATTGAAAAGTTTGACAGGCAAGAATAGTTTGTGATTCGAAAGGCAGCTCTTGGAGAACATGAGTCAGCAGGAGATAACTAAAAAAAGTTAAATAATTAAGCTTACATAATAGCTATCTGATTGACTATCTAGATGTGGATTTAATTAACATTTTTAACCTCTCTTTGTCAGTAACTATATATTATTCAACTTAAAAGTGGAGAAGTTTCATTATTACCAAAAATCATTCATCTACAGAGTGTCTGGGAATTTATTTCCAAATTTAGCAAAGAAGCTACTGTCCTTCCAACTCCTTTCCTTCCCCTCCCTTACACACAAAAACCTTACAGTTAGTTTTCTGAGAGAAGAAGAAATTGAGGACATGGTTGCTCCTTTCATCATTTTCAGTAGGTAAATTGGAACGTAAATGATATCAAGAACTGAATTCATGGGCAGATTTACTGGATGGGGGCCCTTTCCTGTACAGTGTGGGAGGTGGAGTTTGCAAAGTTTAAGCAGATCTAGTCTCCTTGAGGCAGGAGATAGATGGGCCCCAGGCTGAACAGTTTCTGCCCTGTGGACAGAAACTCCATAATAGCGGAAACTCCATAAAAACAGGATGGTGGAGGAGGCTGGGCCCTTCCCAGATCAGAGATAAAAGACCACATAGTCCTCATTCTCGAAGTCAAGGAGACCTCCCTGACAACACATGTGCAGAAAGGCTCCTTGGAGGTCAAAAAGGGAGGGGGCGCCACCCCACAGTAAGTGATGTCAACTACCCACAGGCCTCTTCGTTAGAATCCATCTTGGCTAAGAGATGTGCAACGCACACATGGGAGGACCCTGAGATATACCAAATACGGACTCAGAGCCAGGCAAAGCAAGGTGATCGGTCAAAGGAAACCTGGAACAAATGCCCCATAAAAGTGATTCAAACTACCACGGGGGCACGACTCTCTCTGAGCCCACCCTTGTTTCTATCCACACGTACTGTAAGATTTTTCCTCCTAATAAACCTTTACTTGCTTTACTACTTTCCACCTCTATGTGGAAATCCATTTCTACACAGCTGATGGGCCAGGGCCTTGTCACTGGCCCCTGGTCCCTGACGGTCTAGTGGCTAGGATTCAGTGCTCTCACTGCCGCTGCCCGACCTCAGTCTCTGGCCGGAACCGAAATCCTGCTTCAATCCGCTGCAGGCCAAGGCCTCCCGAGATCATCCCCACCTTTGAGGATCACCCAGCAATGGATAAGGCAGATCAATAAATAAGTGCCATTGGTGGTAAAGGAAGTAAAATGTATGCGGTAGGGAGGAGACACTGGGGTTGATGCTGGCAGCTCGGCCTCTTTGCACCGGCGCTGAATTGAATCTCAGAGACAGAGTTTTGGGTGAAGTAGAAAAGAAGAGCTTTATTGCCTTGCCAGGCAAAGGGGGACACAGTGGGCCCATGCCCCTCAAAACTGTGTGTCCCATCCCTGGAGGTTTGGTTAGGAATTTTATAGCAATGGTTCAAGGGCAGGGTTGCTGAAAAGGATTAGGGCCTGCATTCCTTTACTGTGGTCTCAGGTAGGGAGCTTCTCTGGCTCCTTTATTCTGGCCTCAGGTGGGCTGTTCTGGAATGAGGAATGCTAACATCTTCTATTTGTTGGAGGTTTTAGTTCTGTAAAGAGCTCAAACATACTGTTCTGAATATCCTTTGAGGCGGAACCAGGACCCTGCCCCAAGGCTGCAATATTATTTCTGGGCTACTTCTCCCTCCTCTCTGCATCCCCTCTCTTCCCTGATTAGCATTTGTTTGAAAGGCTTCCATGCCCCGGAGCACCACAGGGTCCTGCTCTGTTTCAGGGTTGGGTTTTGAGGACCCTGCAGAAAGGGAACCGTGCAGCATAACAGAAGTATAAATCTACACCAGTCCAAAGCTAACTCCAAATCCTGCCCCGGTATGTAATTTTAATTTACAAACTACTTTAGAAAAGGTGACTATGAGCAAAAAAATTGTCAGGGGGCAAATAAAATATAAACCTAAATTATAATAAAGTAAGATCGAAAGTTCTAAAAGCCATCTACATGAAGTGGGACCAGGCGTGCAGGATATTAACCCTGACTTGGATCTTGAGGGATGGATAGAATTTTAAAGTGAGAAAAAGCAGAGTTTGGAGGGAGATGCTAAAAGTTTAGTTTTCCTTGGGCCAGTGTGGGAAGAGATGAGCTAAGCCTGCGGGCAGAAGACCTTGAATTCTAAGCCTAAGAAGTGAATTTTACTTGCTGAATTTTTACAGTGCTACATCAAGCATGTATGTACCAAGTAAATCAGTATGCCCAAATATGAAGATGCGTTTTTATTTTCCTTATCTTATTCCAAGGAGCCCATAATATGACCTTCAGATCTAATGCTATCCGTTTAGTTAGGCAGACATACTTCCTAGATTCTGCCTATGCTTTTTCTCAGCATAATTGCTAATACTGACCCCTTTTCCTCTCAGAATTGTCCTGGGTTGAACGATAAATTACTTGGACATCCAACTTACATGCTACAATTACTCTTTCCTCAACTGGAAGATGTAACCTTGCTCCCTTAGGTCTTTGGCCAGTAGAAATTTGCAACTCTATGTTCTCCCTTTGCTTTCTTCCAGGTTAGACTGGTTTGTCTTGAGGCCAGCCCCGCTCCCTTCTCTCCTTCAGATTTGATGTCTGACAGGCTTTTACTCTTTGGGCTTTAGCCCCAGTTGCTCTGGAAAAGGCTCCATTGATAGCCAAAGCTTTCCCAGTGGGACCTCAGTCCTAGCTGTGCGTTGGTATTAACTGTCCCAACTGGCAGACCAAACACTAGCCAGGCTAATTGCACACAAGGAAATTTTTCTATAAAGAAATTGATTTTTGACGGTTTTTATAAAACATTCATCCATTCAACCTAGTTGAATTCATTTTTATCTTACAGCTTTGTTTTGGGGTTTTCTTTTTTTTTTTTTTTTTTTTTAATAAATTTATTTATTTATTTTTGGCTGTGTTGGGTCTTCGTTTCTGTGCGAGGGCTTTCTCCAATTGCGGCGAGTGGGGGCCACTCTTCATCGCGGTGCGCGGGCCTCTCACTGTCGCGGCCTCTCTTGTTGAGGAGCACAGGCTCCAGATGCGCAGGCTCAGTAGTTGTGGCTCACGGGCCTAGTTGCTCCGCGGCATGTGGGATCTTCCCAGACCAGGGCTCGAACCCGTGTCCCCTGCATCAGCAGGCAGATTCTCAACCACTGCGCCACCAGGGAAGCCCCTGGGGTTTTCTTTTAATTTCAGATGAGGTCGTGATAGTCTTTACAATGCATAGGCCCTCTAAAAATCTCCGTTCTACTCTGTCCTACCCCATCCTCAGCACTCTTGATCTTGTGGGTCTACAGTGGGATCTGGGTTGGTCCTGATGTTCAGTACTAAATGGGTAAAGGAAACAAAGTTATCAGTAAGGCCAAAGGAATACTAGGTCCCCCTGGGAAGAGCTGGCTCTTGGAAGGCGTTATTAAACTTGAGCAAGGCCAGGAGAGGTGAGGTTTGATCGACTTGTAAGTAAGGACTGGTGTTCCAACTGGGGAATAGCGTGAAAGCACCACCTGCTTTGGGAATAGAATTTCTCTAGAAAAGGATCCCATCTCCTACATTGGTCTTGCCATATCTACTCCTGCAGGACCTGGATAGAGTCCTGATCCTTTCCTGTCTATGAGTCAATGCTTGACACTTTTCTCTTCTCTTCTGTGGATTTTCCTAGGGACTGCGGCCCTGCCACCATAAATACTCAGTACTGTCACCACCCTTTGTCCCCTTTGACTTTGGTTTTGACTCACTCAACATCTCTTCTTTACCAAAGAAGATGAGGAGAGGAGATATTGTCATTAACCACATGACAATAATTTTAGTCTCTATACTAGACCCTTTACATCCCTAACAATATTTAATTCTCATAACAACCTCTAGAAGGTGAGATAAGAGACAGATAAGAGATAAGATAGATAAGAGATATCTATCTCGATAAGAGATAGCAATGATCTCTTATTTTAGATGAGAAAACCAAGGCTCCAAGTGTTTTTAAGAAATTGCTCAAAGAAAAAGTAAGTATTAGTAAGAGTGGGAATCAAATGGCAGCTCTTTCTAATACAACATGCTGACTCCTAGTGCTGCCTCTGGAAGGTGCTATTGGAAACACAGAAGTTAAATCATATTTGATTCCTGCCCTCCCAGGAGACGACAGTTCAGTGGGGCAGGCAAACACACATAAATCCACCTGAAGTGGAGCAGGGTACCAGGAGAACAGATTGCATAACCTCTCAGAATTCAACTCAAACATCCCATTCCCTGAGAACCACTCGACAAAGATTCTAATCAGAAGACTATTATGGGGCTTCCCTGGTGGCGCAGTGGTTGAGAGTCTGCCTGCCGATGCGGGGGACGCGGGTTCGCGCCCCGGTCCGGGAAGATCCCACATGCCGCGGAGCGGCTGGGCCCATGAGCCATGGCCTCTGAGCCTGCGCGTCCAGAGCCTGTGCTCCACAACAGGAAAGGCCACAGCAGTGAGAGGCCCGCGTACCGCAAAAAAAAAAAAAAAAAAAAAAAAGACTATTATGTGTCTTATGTTAAAGTACCCTATACTCTAATCAAACCACACATTTTAGCATTTTAATGTTCTAGAAGAAAATGGTATTAAAGATAATACTTCTAGAAGAAAAATGGTATTAAACATAATATTAACATGCTCAGTTTTCATTCACTATATATTTATTCCAAGAATAATCCTTGAGTGTTTATTAAGGTCTAGCCTCCTCCCTAAGTGTCAAGAGTATGAACGCCAATGCAATGTGAGTCCTGACCTCCAGGGTCTTAGAATTGTGGTTAAATGACTTTGTAAGAGCACATTGCACAATTCTAACCAGCTGTAATCCTGTTTCTGGAGACCGTACATTTCTTAACTAGCTCACAGCCATTCCCACTTTGCCAGGCACATGGAGGGTGCACGGAGAATTCTGGCCAATTGGGAATAATGCTCCACTGCTAGGTTAATTCAGTGGCCATGCAGGAAGGAGGAAGGGGGAGATCACCCTGTTGTCTGGAACATAACCACCAGAAGAACTTTTTTTCTTTTTCTTTGGTATGTATTTGGGTATGAAATTGTGAGCCAAAGAACAGAATGATGAATTTCATCTGCTCTAGCCAGGTTCTCCCTGAATGAAGCATCATCCCTCACAACCCTCTTGCTGCTTCCCTAGGGATTTTCCTGGCTAATGTGTTGGAGTGTAACATAATTTTGCAGCTTTCCCAGCTCTTCCATCTCAGTATATATTCATATATATGTATATCGGCATATATACACATACATATATATCCATGAACACTAGCTGGAATAAGACAAAAAGGAATCCTACAATTTTTAAAGGAAAAATGACAGCTCGTGTTTCCCTTTGTCCTCAGGAACACAAGTCTGGGTGAAGTGAATTTGCTGTCAGTCTGGAAGCAGGGAAATCAGTGCCTGGTGGGTTGCCCTATGCGGTGGCTCTCTGCCGAGGGAGACGCAGGGACAAGCCATCTTCTTGACGCCCTTGGCTGCGGCGGTAGAGGTGCCAGGCCCAGGAGGATCCCTAGACCCAGCTGTAGGTGGCACATCACAGGACTGGTTTTGGCCAGAGTTTCATAGTCTTGGTAGTGGCGTCTCCAGGGGAAGCCAGGCTCGTGCTGTGACAATCCAGGAGGGCTCATCCCATACCTCACCTTGCCCTCTGCTTCTACACTGAACCATGAGCTTCCTGGAATGGGACACCCCTCTTCAGGAGAATATCTGCCAGAAAGCAAGGCAACAGGTCTTCTCCAGAAAGTAAAAGAAACTATAAAGGCCAAGGAGATGATATTCTCTGAAACAGTGGAGAAGACAGCTGGTCCACAGCAGCCTTTCTTTTCTGTACTGGCTGCCGGAGCTGGTGCCGTAGACGGTGACACATAAAGATAAGTTTTCTTATCAAACTTTTCAAAAGTTTTTCACCAGTGTCCCTCCACCACAAAGGTGGCTAGAAGCATTTCAGAAAAAGGCAATCTCAGTAAGATTTTTGAAACAGAAGGGAAGCCAGGTACCCACACAGGGTAAGGAACTTACAGGTGGATACCTGCATTTGAATCCCAGTTTCGCTACCAAGCAACAAGCTGCTTTATATCTGAGAGCCTTGCTGTCTTCGTCTATGGAATGGAAGTGACGATAATCCTACAGCCTTGCTCTGAGACAATGCCCTTGCTTGTGACTATTAAAAAGTTAATAAAAGTGCTGGCCACCAATTTGAATATTGTCTTTTCCACTCCAGTCTCCTTTTCTCCCAACTCTGCCCTCCCACCAGAGGCTCTTGTGATTCTGAGGGTGACCTTCAATCAGAGAAGGGCACTGGGGCTTTAGGTTACTGAGCACAGTCAAGACAAGTTGTTTTTGAGGTTTCAGTTTCTAAAATTTGGTAGAAAGAGACTCACCTTGGGGCCAATACAGTAGCCTCATTTTTGGTTTCCTTTTTGGTAAGCTTTTTGAGGGCGTAGGTAGCGTTTATCTTATTTACTGTTCCATTCCCAGCACACCCCCAGTGCAGACTGATACTCAATAAATGATGGTTGATTAATATATGTATTTTGGGGGGAACCTCAAAGAGAGTGAAAGCATGACTTCTTGTACCAATAAGCTTGTTACTGAATCCACTTTATGTAAGAGCCATGTTTCTTCAGGCTTTCTTTTTTTTTTTAAATTAAAGTATAGTTGACTTACAATGTCTTGTTAGTTTCAGGTGTATAGCAAAGTGATTCAGTTATACCTATAAGGCTCTCTTTCTATAGTCAATATTTTCTCAACAAGAGTTTATTTTTACTTAGTTGAAGTTTCCACCCTACCCCTTCTTTTAAGTGAAGCTATTGAAAAAAACAAACAAAACAAAACAAAACACAAAGCAATGACAAAGCCCTAAGTGGGAAGGGTGTTAACTAAGAATGCAGGTCCTGTTACTTGTTCTGGATTCAAGTCCTGACTCGACTGGTAAGTAGTTGGGTGACTTTGGGCAGGTTGATTCACTGCTCTGAGCTTTGGCTCCCTCCTCTACAAAATGGAAATAACAAAAAAAGGAAAGAATATAAATAATATAAAATGGTACCAACCATCTGGAGGGCAGTTAAGGATCACAGTGTGAAAGTTACTGTCAAGCTCTCCAAACAGTGTATGGTGTGTGGCTAATGCTCTCCAAACTGTTACTGTGAGCGCATCCCCTGAACATAGAAGACAAGCCACCTCAGTCCCCACGTGGTGGGAAGACGATGGGCCTTTGTCAGGCATGGAACCCTGGATCAGGACCTGCCAGGCTGCCTGTTTCTGATGGGCACAGGCAGGGCACGTGGTAGGTACTGCTTGTGGCAGTGATGTCCTTGGAGATCTTCAAAGTCAGCATGTCTGAATTGGCGCCCACAATATTTCAGAGTCCCTATCTTGGTCAGTGACGTCATCGTCCTGTGGGTCACCCATGTCAGAAGCCCGGGACCCTTCCTGGCCTCCTCCCTCATGCTCTGAGCCCCATCATCATCAAGTTCTGTCGAATCGCCCTTCTTACAACGTCTAGAATCCAGCACCAGCTCTTAAGTCCATCTGCCCAGAAGCCTTCATAATCCATCATGTTTCTGGCTAGTCCATCTCCAGAACTATGATCGGGTACCGTTAGAAAGCCAATCGTTCCCACACACAGCCGTGGAAAGAGTCATTCTAACAGACCAATACGATAATGCCCCACCCTTGCTCCAAATCCTTCCTTGACCCCTACCAGGTCCAGGAAAAAAGGTCACGTCCCTTATCCCAGTATGTGAGCCTCCTGTGCTCACAAACCTGCCAGACCTTCTCCTACCACACCCTCCTCCCGTCCTTTGTTCCAGCCACCAGAGGACACCACTGTGCTTGTCGCTGACTGGGCACAGTCCTCTGCCTAGAACGTCCTCTTTGGTCTTCCTAATAAAGTCCCCTTCCTTTACGAAAGATCATTTGACTGTCACCTGCCCTGAGACCCTGACCCCCTCTGTCTCACCTCTGGTGTTGAGGAATACCTCCCAGTGCTCCCATAGCTCCCTGAGCTGCAGCCCTTATCACACAGCATGGTTATTGTGGATGGACTTTCAGCCTCCCCGGTTACACTGTGAATTACACGGTAATTGCCAGGATGAGGCATTGTTCATCTGGAGCCATGGCACCCGGGACAGGGCTTCAAACAAAGCAAATAATCATAAAATGTTTAATAAATGAATGAAAATGATTACTGAATTAATCAATTGCAAAGGTAAGGTTCTTTCCTCACAAAAAAATCAATATGAAACAACTAGAGGACACATAGGAAACAGTCTGCCTATAGGATGCTATTAACCTACGGAGCCCCGGGGGTGGCTCCCTCACCCCCTACAGGTCCTGGCACAAATGTCACCTTCTTAGTGAGGTGGCCACTGACCACTGAATTTAAACCCCCCCTCACCCTGCCCCCACCATTCCCTTTCCTGCTGTGCTTTTCTCTAAAGCCCTATCATCTTGGAACATAGTATGTATTGAGTCTTTGTTTTGTTTCTTTCTTTTTGCTAGGCTGTAAGCCTTTCAGAGGCAAGGATTTTGCTTACTTTGCTTTAGAACAGTGTCTGACATACCGTAGGTGCTTAGTGCATGTTATATTGAAAATGAATGAACGAATGTCAGTCATTCACTACTTGTGCTGCGACTGACAGGTTTGTTAGAAAAGGGAGTGATCACTTTGGCCTAAGTCTGATGACTCCTTTGAAGGTCGAGGTCCATTAAGCTGATTTTAATAGATTCCATTTATCAAAAAAGAATAAAGAATATCCTTTTTGATGATCTTATCTACTCATTATTAGTTTCGGAATAAACTGATGGAATGGTCAAATGCTATTAATATAAAATTAAAACATTAAACTAGCAATAATAATGAAGAGAATCAATAACATAGCTAACACTTGTACAGCTTTTACTATGCGCTAGGCTCTGTCTCAAGCATACGACATGTATTAACTCACTTAATCGTCGCATTAACCCTGTGACTCAGTATTATTATTTTCCCCCTTTAACAAATCTGAACACTGAGGTGCAGAGAGGTTAAGGAATTCACTCGAGGTCACAGAGCTGCAGTGTGGAGAATCCAGGGGTCATGGTAGAGCAGAGGAAATACAACAGGCAGGGCAAAGGGCTTGGGTTCAAGTTCTGCCTCTTAGTAACTGAGTCACATAAGCAAGTAACTTCATCTTCTAAACTCCAGTAACCTCAGCTGTAAGACGAGGAGGATAGGATCGTACACATTCACACAGTTGTTGAGAGGCTGACAATCATTGTATATGAAAGTGCTATCAAAACATGAGCCACTGGGCTTCCCTGGTGGCGCAGCAGTTGAGAGTCCGCCTGCCGATGCAGGGGACACGGGTTCGCGCCCCGGTCCGGGAAGATCCCACATGCCGCGGAGCGGCTGGGCCCGTGAGCCATGGCCGCTGAGCCTGCACGTCGGAGCCTGTGCTCCGCAACGGGAGAGGCCACAGCAGTGACAGGCCTGCAAAAACATAAGCTACTGTTACTCACTGGGTAGCTTTACAACAGTAATGCTTTCATCCCATTCAAGGTTAGGACACTATTATATTGTAATTCTTACGTGATTGCCTCCATCTCATTCCAGGAAACAAACGTTGTTCTCATTGACCATTAATTCATACATTCTGGCCATGAGTTGTTTTCACTTGTCCCTCGTGTCCCAGAGCAGCCTCCATGCTAAGCTGAGGTTAAAATCTTCTTCTGGGAGGTAGAGGTGGTCTTCTCAGATGGCAGCCAGGACAAATGTTACAAGGTCTCTTCATTTTAACAGCAAGGGAGCCTGATTAGTTGCTTCAAAGGTGTGAATTCAAAGACCTCCGCCACGTGTTGAAGATCTTCTTCCTGTGTTAAAACAAGTTCTGCCTCGGGGTCTTTCCGCCTGTCTGTCCCTCTGTTGGGAACGTTCTCCCCTTCTCTCTACGAAACAGTTAAACCTAACGGCTCATGCTGCTTCCTCAGAGAAGCGTTCCCAGGCCTCCAGGACAGAGCAGGTACCCATGCTCGCTGCCATCCCAAGCATCTCCGGGGGCACTGTCACAGCCCCAAAGCAGGCATCATTTGCATAAATAGTAAATGTCTGTCTTCTCCACTAGAATATAATTTGGATGAGGTTAGGGACCACCTCTGTCTTTTTCAACACTGGAACCCAGTGTCCGTTGTAACTATGACACCTTGTCAGTAAAAGGTGCTCGTTAAAATATTTTGAATGAAAGAAAGCACCCCTTGACCACTTTGGGGAAGCCCCAGGCTCTCTGAGCCTTGGTTTCCACGTCTGTCAAAGAATCTCCCTGGCCATCACATGATTGCTGTGCATATTACAGCGAAAAACTCTTTAGACACAAAAATATGAACATGCACCCAGGAACTGAGGTGCCACAGTTTCTATGCAAAGCATTTTAGGAGGTGAAAAATGCATTCCAAGGTTGAAACAAATAGACCTACACATCAGGCATTGAGTTATTTGGAGCAAAAGCAAACCAGGAGGGAAAAAAGGACATATGTTGATTTGGAGGGCAGAAGGAATTCCAAGCTCTGCAGTATCTTTGGAATTCTTGGAGCCCTTTCAGTGCGCATCAGGTTACACTGGAGATATATTTGGATTTTGCCATCCACTGAGTGCTGTTTCACATGGGACATGGAGATGAATTCTAACTTACCGTAAATAGAATGAGGGGAGCTTTGTTGCTAAATTATTTATTGTGCATTGCATCTGGCCCTGAGCAATGATGTTTTTAGGTTCCACAAAGGTAGCTGTGTATAGTCTATTGTCATTACATAAAGGAAACTCTGACGGTTTAGATTATAAGATATAAATTTTCTGTTCATCAACCGGTGAAGAGCACACAGGGTTACTCTATTGTGTTCGTGCAGGAGACTAGAAATGGATTTCTGCATCTTCTCCCAAACACTCTGTCCACATTTGCCATAAAGATCCACTAATCAGTTTTTGTTTTCCATTCTGTAGAATGGAAAGCAGAATTTCCTCTCCTCTGTCTGATGGATCCTGTATGGCTTCCCGGTGCCTGTGGAGAGACAGCCAGGCATAGAGGAATCTTCTAAACACAATACAGAATAAACCCCTTACAAAGCTTCACATTACAAAGGACAGATTGAGAAAGCCCTTCACATTCCTCCCTCTAATTGCAACAGGTTTGAGGTTGAGGGAGATTTCTTAATAGGGCAACACCTCATATACCTCTTTCTTTATAGATGCAGGTGTTTTTTCTTTCTGGAGAGGTACCTTTCATGCCCCAATATTCCTTCCTCTTCTTGCTTCTACTTCCTTCAATCTTTTCCTATTATCAGTTAATGATGGGTCATTCATTTAACAAACATGTATTAATCCCTACCATGGGTTAAACTAACTGTGTGTTCAGATAACCCACTGGCCTTCCTCCAGCTCAGCCTGGACACCTTGAACACCCTTCTCCTGAAAGCCCTCCCTCCAGTGCCCTTGTCCTTCAGATCTTAGCTAAGATTTTACTGACTTGGGGACTCTTTCCAGATCTTCAAGCTGGATTCCATCTCACTGGTGTCCCCATGTCCAACATATACACGCTAGGCTCTCATTTTCCTCTGCCCAGCTCCTCCCAGAACTTCCTATGCTTTGGATACATCCAGTGATATGTGAGTAAAGTCTGTTCCCCACACGTAGCTGCAAGCTCCCTGTGAGCAAGTTCTAGGTATGTTCTGTTCATTATTATATGTAGTTCATATTGATCAAGATCAATATGTATTTGTTAAATGACTGACCTGCTTACAAATAATCACAAAACTGACAGTGGCTTCCACGGTCAAAGTTATTTCTCACTCGCCATGGAGTCATGCAACCCTTTTCAGCAGCCCTTCTTGGAGTGGCTGTCCTCCAGGGGCCCTCTCTGGGGGCTGGACTGTGTCCGTCTTGAGACTCTGCCATCTTCTGGCCTCAGCTGGCTGGCAGAGGGAGAGCAGAGCATGTCGAGAAGACACCTCTGTCTGCAATGGTCGCGTGTCATTCTCATCCACTGTCCTTTGGCCAGAATTAGTCACACAACTCACCAAGTGCAAGGGCAGCTGGGGAATGGAGGGGGACCCCCTTGTTATTAGTCGGTGCTGCCAGTCTCTGCCAGAGGCACTTCAAAGGGTGATGAAGATTCTGATAGGCAAAGACATCGAGGGCTAAGCAAATAGCATGAGCGAGGGCTCAAGGAGGGAAAAAATGAAATAATAATTTTAAAAACCCTAATGATTTGAGAGGAACTTATAAAGGCATCTAGTACCTCAAGGACAATAGGCTGGAGAAAGGAATAAACAGGTCATCGAGTGGACAGATAAATGGATGGACGGACTTGCACCTGAGGCTGAGGAGCTCAGACATTATTCTGTAGAGAGATGCAAAGTTAACTTGGACCCTGGTCCTCTCGGCATCCTGTACCCCTCCCCGCACACCGTCATGAAGCAGCCACCATAGGAACTGCAGAAAGGCAAGAGCCCTGAGCGAAGGGGTGAGAGGCCAGATGCCCTCTGAGACCCTGTCCCTCCAGAGACGCTCTTTGGAAGCCTCTTCATTTTGCTTTCACTCATTTGTGAGTTAGCCTCTCATGTAATTAATCTGCTGCCTCCAGCCTGACATGGGGACAGATAAGTGAGGGGAAATATGGGTGCGCTCCACACGCAGAGAACGGCTTCTGAAAACATGTACACGGGCTAACAGGATGGAATTTAAATTCTGAGAACAAGTTACAGCTCATCTGGACCCCTGCTCATGGAAATAATGAGGTCACTGAAATCCTGGCAGTGGGGTGGGGGATTGGCTCTGCCACCATGTGGTAAGGGCAGAACCAGAACCCTGGTCTCTCCCAGCTGAAATGTATGTAAGGAATCAGACCTAACCACGAGGAGAATGAGCGAGTACGTGGGAAGATGCTGAGTGCTACGGGCAAAAGGGAAAGTTGAAAAGATGAAGGAGGACCAGAAATGCCAGGATGCTGACAAGGTATAGAAGGTGAGGCGCAATTTTAAATAGAAGAGTCAGAAGAGGCCTCAGTAACAAGGTGACATTGAGCACAACTTGAAGGGGATAAGAGGTGAGCCATGTAAACATCAAGGGAAGAGGGTACTGGAGCCAATGGGAGGGCTTGAAAATGAGGTGTGATGTGCAGAATATATTTCAAAAGGATCACCCTGGCTGCTGTGTTAAGAATAAACCATGGGAGATAAGAGTAGATGTGGGGAGACCATTAGGAGGTTATTGCAGTGACCCAGGCAAGAATGATGCACTAAAAATGATTAATAACCAAAGCTACAGTGTTCCAGGAAAATGCTTGTAGATTGTAAGTCATCCATATAAAACTATGAAGAGTAGATATTAAGAACCCCTCATTCTATTTTTCAGATGAGAAAATAGAATTCAGAGAAATGTAGACCTTCCCCAATGTCACACGTTTAGTTCATGGCAGAGCCAAGTTTCAAATCCTAGCTCTGATTATTGGGCACCTACTGTATACAGCAGACTATAAGACATGGAGGAGTCCTTGCTCTCAGGAGATACAGGCTGGTAGCAGATGAGAAGGGAGGGGCCGCGTGTGCCAAAAGACAAATGACTAGAGGGAAGAAGGGCATCTATGCTTCTGTGCCTGCAGAAATTTCCCTGGATGCCCCCAGCAAACATACTCCTCGGGGAGGAACCCATTAGGTCTTGGGGGTAATTTTTTAAAGGTACGGAGAAAGATATGAAAAGTCAGAAGAAAATAAAAATTAGAAATGGGAAAACACACCAGGCAGACTCCAGAGGGGTAGAGGAAAAGATGGAAAGGAAGATCAGGGTTCTGATTCCAGCTTGCTTCTCTGTTCTCTACTTGAAACATTTTCCTCCCTCCTCCCCTTTTTCCTTTCACCTGTCTTAATCAAAGAGGGGCTCCTACGTCGTTGCCCCTTCTCTCTTGCCAATAAGTAAAGGTGGTGAAAAGCTGACAAGCTGTGCAGATCCCTGGCCTTGCCTCTGCTAGAGCCTGCATTGTGCTAAGACCGAAGCTGCAGTTCCAGGCTCCTTTCTCAGCTGGCTTTGGGCTCCAGTTGGCCAAAGAGTGTCTTGGATGAGAAATGGGAATGCTAGAGGAAGGGAAGAGCTGGGGTGTTTTACCCTTTCTTTCTTCACTGCAGCCTTTCCAGCCCTGCTGGAGACCTGGCCTCTGGCCTTGGGCAGCATGGCCTCATCCCCCTGCTATCCAGTTTGGGATGGTAACACGCTTTCCTTCTTGTGCGAATCTCTGGGTTGCTTTGTTCTATTTGTTATTTATTCGGCTTCTCCAATCTTCCTTCTCCATTGTAGCTAATTCCCTGGATTAAATTCCTCCTGTTTTAAGCACTGAAAGTAACTTCTGTTTCTCTTGAATGACACCCAGGCATACTTTCAAACGACAGCCAGCCATGCAATCCCAAATGTGCTACCTTAAAAACAGTGAAAGACCGGATTCAGATTTTGAAGTACCTGCCTTAAGGGTGAATTCCACGGCATATTGATAATGTAAGAGTAAAAATTCCCTTTGAATAGAAGTCAAAATGTTTACAGTCAGAAAGGTAATTTTGAAGGAATAATCATCAGTGTCTTTAAGAAGTTTTTGTAATGAATTAAGACACATTATCATCCACAACTTTTCTAAAAGATTCATCAATATTTAATATTCTTCTCAAAACCACATTAGGATTAACATTACAAAGAAAACAGTCTTCTGTTCCAAGGAAAAATGTATCTCTGTGATGTGGTGGTTTTATCTGATACCTCCGTTAGCATAATACAGTAGAGGGGAGTATATTTACACTAACAACAGATCCTTTTTCTGCATTTCTGCCCCTTGTTACTTTTACAAACTAAGCGTCATTTTACCAGCGGGAAGACACAGTACATAAAACTTTGCAGCCGCAGGATATGTTCCCTAATATTTGGCTAATCTTTGGGTGATCTCAGGAGAAGGTAGTGGAAGAATTTTCATAGCTAGCAGGGGGTATATGAGCTTCTCTTTTTATTACCTGGGTCAGCTAACACTTTGCAAGATGTCATGGCACAAGAATCTAAATATTACATCCAGAATCTCTTCACTGCTCTATTCAGACCCAATCTGTGTCTGGTTCCTAAGTGCTAAGCTTGAATAGATATGCTCTTAATAATTAATCCTTTCCTTAAAGGGCTTTGATTTTTCAGATTCAGATTCCGCTGAGTATATATTTGGCATCTCTAAGCCAGTTGTGCCAAAACAGAATTGCAACGTTGGAGGTTGTACTCGATTCCAGGCCCCGTGAGATTCAAATGGAAGAGGCTCAGGTGTGCTGTCTTAACCCTTGAAGAGAAGCTTGGCAGCAGTCATCTCCCCAAAAGAGGCACATGTATCCTGAATTAAAACACCCCTGCCTGCTGGTCCCCATGTGTGCTGTCCTGTGCCTCTGTGCTTTTGCTTGTGCTGTTGCCTTCCTCACTTTACCCCATTACTCTGTATGTGCTCTTTTCTAAGATGCATCCATTGCCTCCTCCAGGAAGCCCTCCTTGATTTTACACACACACACACACACACACACACACACACACACACACACACACACCCCGCCCCAGGCTGGCTCAGGCCGTCCCCCAGCTTTCTTCTGCACATAATTCCAAGGTGATCTCTTTGTGGGTCTGCAGCTACCTGCAGACTCCAAACTGCTGCAGAGCATGAACTGTCTCTGGATGGAAGCATGCAGCCTCAACAGCTGCTCAGTTCCTATTCCTCGAGCACAGCTGAACTGAGCTGAGCAGAGCGGGTGATCGTTTACGAAGTCTAGATCATGCCTCTGGCAAAACTGCAAAAGGCAGCAGTTCCTCCAGCGCGGTGCTCCATGACCATTTCAGGACACAGTGGAACATTCATCTCTTTTCTGTAAAATTGCCTGTGTGCCGACGCTGCTTGCATTCTTCTTTTTCGTTTTGGCTTTCTTCCTGAGAGAATTACACAACCGCCTGTCCTCCTCCCTGTACTGTACCTCCAGCTCTGAAACCCTATGAATAAAGAAAGACAGCCAGGACTCCAGTATCCTGTTACAAATTCAATACACGCATACCTTTCCCGTGAGCCCTGCAGACTTGCATTTTCTCGAGAACGGCAAAGCCAAACAGGCCTTTCCTCTTCCCAACTGAAAAAGACAGGTCTCAGAAACCTGAAAGGGCTTTATGAGGTCGGTCAGGCTTGCCCTGTCCTTAATGGAAACGTAATGGATAACATGCAGCCAGGTCTGGGCTAGGAAAGGCTCCACCATTCGCTCCCTGTTGGTGACCCAGGCCATTTGCTTCCTGCGACCCCAGGCCAGCTATTAAACTTCATTGCAGCTCAGCCTCTTCATTTCTAAAATAAGGTCCTTACCATCTATTGCACTGTGCTTGGGGAAGATTAATAAGATAATGTTACATAGAGTCTGGCACCTAATGTTCAAAAAGGGGTAGAAATAATAATAAATATAAAATTTCTCTTCCAAGTTGTTATAGGTCAAATTATATCTACCCCCCCCCCCCCACCGCACAGCCCCAGTCATATGTTGAAGGCCTAAACCCAGAATGTGACCTTATTTGGAGGGCCTTTACAGAGGTAATGAAATTAAATGAGGTCACTAAAGTGGGCCCTAATCCAGTATAAGTGGAGTCCTTATAAAGAGGAGAAATTTGGACACAGTCATGGACACAAGGTGAACTCCATGTAAAGATGAAGGAGGGGACTGGGGTGATGCTTCTTAAGCCAATGATGCCAAAGAGGCCAGAGCAAACCACCAGAAGCCAGGAGGGAGCATGGAACAGATTCTCCCTCAGGGCCTCAGAAGGAACCAACCCCGCTGACACCTTGATCTTGGACTTCCCGCCTCTAGGACCATGAGGTGATGAATTTCCATTGTTCAAGCACCCAGTGTGTGGTAGTTTACCTGTGCCGAAACTGAGAACAGAGAGGTTAGACCACTGCCTGGAACGATAGCACAGCGGGGGAGGCAGGGCCAGGACGATGCTGCAGTCCTGTGCAGTGTCTTTCTGGAATGAAAGGGCTCGTTTCTGTCCCCGGGAAAGGTGTTGGTTGCCACAGTCTCTATCCACACCCCTCACACGCACCTCCTCCAGCCCACCCTCCAGAGGCCTCTCCTCTGCACGCTCAGGACACGTCACCTCCTCTTCCTAGGAACCTCTGGCAGGTTCTCATCTCCTACCTTGCGCTTCAGTGAGGACTACATCCTTCCCAGGAGAGATTCTCATTTAAATGATCTAGGGTGGGGCTCACAAAATTACATTTTTTAAAAAGCTCCCCAGACGATGCTCATATGTGGCAGGGTGAAGATGCTGCATTAGGCCACAGGCCCTCGGCGCGGGTCCACGGCGGCCTCACCTGGTATCCACTGCGTGCCATCCAGTGGGTGCTCCAGTGGGTGGGGGACGAGTGAATTGAGTCCTAGGTAACAGATAAATACACAACCGCCATGCTCCAGAGCCCATGGTACCCATTCATCTGTCGTGAGCACTTGAACCATCAGGGAAGCGGCCTCACCGCTCACCGCCTGTCTCCTGTCCCTCTCGCCCACGTTCGGTGCCGCTCCAGGGGACTCCTTGTGCAGATCAGAAATCACTTAGCTCCACACACTGGGGTCAGACCCACCACAGCTCCAGTGGTACCTAGCCGAGTGCATTTAAAACAATTCCACAGTTCATTCTCATACCTCTCCAGAATGAGAACCCTCTGGTGTGGACCGAGTATCTTTTCTGAAATAACAAAAACAGGGCTACTAAAGCAATCAAGCGTCAAACAAACAAACAAAAGCTCTCCCTGTTGAAAACAATTGAGTATCTTTCCATCACCTATTTTTACAAGCTCAGACTCGTTCTGTGCCCCATCACGGCCTTTGCCATCCTCACCGGCAAACAAGCTAACCCTTTTCCTTCTTCCTGTTCTGCGTGTGCTGACATAGCGGGAGAGCTCTTTCTCCTACAGCAGGCTTTCTCCTGCCTCAGGGCTTTTGCTCCTGTTTGTTCCTTCTTCCTGGACTGTGTCCTGCCCCGTGGTCCAACTTGGACCACTTTTTCAACACTTAGTTCACGAATCTCCGTCCCTGAACCCTCCCCGCCTTAAAACTCTCCATCCCCACCTGACACCCGCAGGGGCCTGGGGCCTCAGGGCTCCTGTTAGCACTCCTGGTTTGCTTTGACAGACCCTGCTTGTGACAATGTCTTTACATTCTCTCACCCACCCTCCCCCCACACCTCAGTGCCCTGAGGACACTGCCTGTCTTATTCACATCTGCAGGGCCAGCACTTAGCCCAGCATCTGGTACACATTAGATGCCCTGCAAATATTTGCTGAATGAATGAGTAAGTTGCGTTCATTGATACTTATGAGTGCTTTACAGTTTACAAAGTGTTTCAAATGGCAAATGGTATGAATAAAAGCGTGAGAAAGTGCGTGCGGATCTAGTGGCCCTTCCAGCGAGGGTTCCTGCCAGCCCTGACTCAGTGTTCAACTCTTCTCCAAAGCCTGCAATGGAAATATGGCTGTTAGTGGAGGGTGTTGGGTTTTGAACTTGGGCAACGGAGGGTAAGTTCACACACGCTGGGGCAGAGAGGGCCAGGCTTTATCCCGCTTCAGTGTGATCGACAACATGACCCCCCGCTACTCCCTACTCCAAGCAAAAATCCTGAATTCTGCCATTTACAAAGAAAGATGGGCGTGATTAGCAGATGTGCCTCTGGCCATGCAGAGGACAGGTGTTTCCATCTGTGAGCACAGGCTCCTCTCCCAGATCAGTCACACCCTGAACACAAAAGGCTGTTTCTTTCCAGTTCGTTCAACCCCAGAGCACTCAGGGAGTTTCAGTGTCCATCTTGAGTGTCCAGCCCCTCGCCAAGACCTCTAGTGAAGCCACATGGAAGAGGCGAGGGACAGGGAATTAGGGTCACATAGAAGGAGAACTGGCTTTGAGGCAGCTCCTGGGCAGGGCCTCCTCGCCCGGGGCCCCAGAGATACTCTTGGACTGATAGACAGTGGGCCCAGCCCCAGACCTGTCCATTGCCCACCTGCTCCACCTCCTGAAATATACTCCGTATGGCCCCCTCCCTTCAAGCCCACGTGGTGACGGCATTAAGACACTCCTGTCACCCACATTCTTCCTCTGCTTCACTCTTGCTCGGATTCCGCTTTCTTCCCGGGTCTCACAACCCCCTTCTGGGTCCAGCTCTTCATCACCTTGCATGGATCAACAGCTCGATTCCAAATTAGCCTTCTCAGCTTCAGCAGCCGCCATCCCACCCTCTGCCCTCTCCAGCCTTGCCTCCCTCCTGTCCCTCCAACAGACCCAAGGGCACCCGTGTCCACCAGACTCTGCCTTGTGGCTTCGTGTGCTGAAACCATGGTAAGGGGCCGCCCAAGCTCCACTGAACCCTGGTCTTGTCTTTTCTAGTTTATCACAGCCCAATGAGGCCTCAGTCCAGCAGGGAGATGGGTCTGTCTCTGAAGTTGTCATCAGCCCAAGAGGTGGCATCCAGTCCAGGCCCACTGCCTAGCTCCAGTCAAAGCTGAGTTGCAACCTTGTCTATGAAGTTGGGTGGCTCCCACTGAGTCCTTCTTTTGTCTCTTAGAAAAACTGATCACCAAGAAGCTCACAGCCAGAGATGGAATCCACCCCCTTCACAAAGGAGTTAAGCCTTCGTGTGCCTGGATTACTTACTGATTTTACCCTGGTCTCATTTTACTTGGTTTGCCTTACTCTGTTCTTTTTTGCTTCTCTCTAATTTTGAAATTCTCAAATCCTTAGGAAGGAGGGTTAAAAAATGAGCAAATCAATTAAACGAAATGATTAAACTCAAAAAAATAGAGATTAGCCATAACGCGCTCATCCTCTATGTTCTCTAGGAGGCCTCTGAGATGAGAATTAGTTGGGGGACCTTGAAATGAATCCGATAACCAGACACTTAAATGTATCCTGGAATCACAGATAGGCAGCAGTGGAAGGGAATTTAGAGGTTTCCTAATCTAATATTTGCATTTTAAAGATGGGAATATAAAAACTAAAGATGGCAAAAAACTCACCCAAAAGTCAGGAGTGACTGTGTGTCAAAGATAACATCCTTTATTCAATAATCCATTTGTTTATTGAGCACCTACTAATAGCCAAAGGACGGTGCAGCAAAGTGGTTGAGAGAATGGCTTTTGGATTTAGACAGCCCTGACCCAAGACATAGTTTCCTCTCCCTGAAATGTAGACTGCTGTACTTACTTCAGAGGGTTGTCCTGATGACAAAATAAGACCTGACCTGTGAAGCCTTCAATGGCATCTAGCTAAGATGAAGAAGTGTCAGTTACACTTTTCCAGTTTCCAGGATCTCAGTATGATGTTCTTTCCCCACGTGGTGGAGCAGTAGAAGGTGACGTAACGGCCATCAAGATATTGGGATTACAAGATCCAAACTGTTGCCCTCACTCCATCAGCTTCAAATCACAAAGGGAGGTCTCGAGCGAATCACTGACTGGAAAGCTCTTTCCGTTCCATATAATAGTGATTAACAAAGGACAGAGTTATTTCAAAAAAACAACAGAAACCTGGGACACACAACTCAACTCCGTGCTAGAGAATCAGTGATTCCATTACAGAGAAAAGCCACACAGCAGACTGGGCCCAGTAGGATCCCACTGGTTCCAGCGTAATGGATCAACATAGATGGCTAAATGTCCTGCTTGCCACAGTGATAGCTACATACATTCCAGACAGAGTCACCGGACTGTTAAAATGTCGTACAGGTAGCCTAGAATTTGATTCAATTTTTTCTCACTATCCTCAGATAATCCCCCGTGTTAACTTAACCTACCAAAGAAGTAAATGGTGCAAATGTAAGGAAAAGAGACAGTTTTTTCAGTCATCGTCAACAAGAACCTTGGGTTCCGCCAGACTGTCTTCATCACCATGCCATGGGGATTTCACAAGCTCTGAGCCAGAGAAGCTCCACCTCTTCCCCGCCATGCCAGTTTAGGCCAGTCTTTAAACGTCAGCGTCCTCACGTCGACGCGGGGAAAATAATAGCCACGTTGCTGGGTTGCTTGCGAGGTAAGCGAGACAAAACCTCCAGTTTCCAGTACACAGTAGAAGCTTAATAGTGGCTCATCTGTGTCTTTGCCTGTACAGTTCGCTCTTCTAGAACGCATTCATGCCTATTCTCTATCTAAATCCCATCTATCTTTCAAGACCAGATTAAGGCAAAAACTCCTCCAGGAAACTTCCCTACCCTTCTCAGTCCACACAGACCTGGCACTTCTAGTTCATTGCACGTGTTATTAGAACACCCATTTATAAGATTAGAGACAGATGGTAGTATCTGATATCCAAAGGCAGCAGGCTGATACCTAATGTGTTGTCCCCATCTCCCATCATTCTACAGTGCTACTACACCAGCCCACAGCCATATTACTTATACTACTTATAAATACAATGATTAGTGTAAAATACATTTTTTTGAGAGGCAGGACCATGTCTTATCCTTTGTAGCCCTAGAGTCTAGCACTGTTCCAGAATCATGGCAGAATTCCAAACTGAAGGGCTCAAAACAACAGAAGTTTATTCTTTCACGGTTCTAGGGGCTAGAAGTTCAAGTAAGGCAGGCCATGCTCTTTCCAAAGCCTCTCAAGGAGGACCTTTCTTTGTTTCTTCCAGCTTCTAGTAGTCCTAGGAACTCCTTGGCATATAGCAGCATCACTGCCATCTCTGCCTCTGTTACCATATGGCATTCTCTATGTACGTACCTCTGAGTCCTCAGCAGAATCACCTTTAACATCCTTATTTCTACAAATAGTTTCTAAGGCAACCCAGGATTTTTCTAGCATGAATCTCAAAAGTCTTCTAGCTTCAACCCATTATCTATTCCAAAGCTACTTCCACATTTTTAGGTATTTGTTACAGAGCACCCCACTCTTGATACCAAACTCTGTATCAGTCAGGATTCTTGAGAGAAAGAGAGCAAATAGGATGTATGTGTGTTTGTGTCTATAGATAGATAGATAAACAGATATATAGATAGACAGGATTTATTTTAAGGAATTGGTTCATGCAATTGTGGGGTTAGCAAGTCTGAAGTTTGTAGCACAGGCCAGCAGGCTGCAAACTCAGGCAGGGTTTCTATGCTGCGGTCTTGAGGCAGAATTTCTACTCCTCCAAGAAACCTCAGTGTTTGCTCCTAAGTTCTTCACCTGATTAGATGAGGCCCACCCACATTATCAAGGGGTGCTTCCTTACTTAAAGTCCACTGATTGCAGATGTTAATCACATCTTCAAAATACCTTCATAGCAACATCTAGACTAGTTCTTGATCAAACAACTGGCACCAAGATCTAATCAAGTAGTCACATGAAATTAACCATTACATAGGGCTAGGAGTTGTGGTTAAGTTTTGCCTTTGCTGTTAACTTACTTGGACTCATTGCTAATTCACACTGCCTTTCATTTCCTCAACCATAAAAAAGAAAAGTTTGGAGTGACTCCAAAGTATCCCAGCAAGCTCCAAAATCTGTAGTTCATAATATGCAGATTCTAGGTTGTCCTGAATTGTCCTCCTCTTCCTTCAGGGCCACCTCTGTCCATCAGCCATCGATTTCACTACCACTCCCGTCCAAATTCCCTTCCCTGAGCCCACTCCTTAGCTAACCCCATGGATCTCAGAGGCATGAGGTGGGGAGACTTGACGCAGATTTTAATAAACAAGCTACTGTCAACGGAAAGAAATTTTATCTTGGGAAGGTATTTATTCAGTTGGCTGAGAGGAGAAATACTGTCTCCTTGAATGATACAAAATAAAAGAATAAACCACTTTGTTAAGCCTAAGCTGGAAGCAAACACAACATCGGCACAACAGTTCCAACCCCATGAGTTGTCTGAGTTACCTGGTGAACAAATTGAGCAGATAGAGCGTGACAGGCTGTAATGAGCACACACAGATGCCACTTGAATCCTGTACATATGGCACCTTTTTTGCAGACATCTTATTTTCTTTAGCCCCAAAGTCTTCCTAATATTTCAGATTCATGCTGTGATTTTTTAGCGGGATGAAATGACAGCAGCTCAAAATTATATCAATAATAATATTCTGCTCAGATGAGAATGATTCCAAGAGAATGTGTTCCAAGCTGCTAGTGGGACCTCTAGCAACCATCAGGAAAAGAATTTCTTTGTGCCAAGTAATTAGGTAGAGCATTTTAGCAAAGAAGTTAAGAAAGAAGGTTGTGAGGTCACTCAGACCTGAGGAATTTTGTCCCTGTCATCCATGAGCTAAAGGTTAAGTCCCTGAAATTTCAGTTTTCTTATTTTTAAATTAGAAATAATAATATATCCACCTTATATAATTTTGATGATTGAATGAGAAATATATCATGTATATTGTAAAGTATATCACGAAAACGATGGTGCATAAGAAATACTCATAAAATGAAAACACTTAATTGAGGTTCCCTGGAGAGTCTCTAGGTGGGAGATTAGGTTACCATTCAAACATATTACCTTTTTTTTCCTTCTTTCAAGAACACACCACCTCTCCATCCCTTGACCTGACATTGGCCATGTGGCTTGCTTTGGCCAATGAGATATTAATTGACGTGACTAGAGGCTTGAGAAGCAGTTGGTCTTGCTTCCCTCTGACTTGAGCAAAACTCACTCGGGCTGGCTGGCCTGTCCCGGGTGAGGGCAGGAGAAACAAAGATCAGAGAGGCCACAGTGAGCTGATCCCAGCTGACGCTTAGAAGTGTGTGGACGCCCAGAAGAAATCACACCCTCAGCGGACCCACAGAGCCATGAGAACAAAGGTTGTTGTCGTAGGCTACTGAGTTTGAGGTTGGTTTGTTAGACAGTAATTTTGTGACATTAACTAACTTATTGTCTCTCTTCATAGGATGATCTTATATCTTAGTTTACCCAGAAGTGGCTTGGTTTACACCTATTTTTCAGTGTCTCATCTGTTTACCATTTTCTAGATTTTTCTTTTTCTTCCTTTCTTTTCCTTCCTTCCTTCTCTCTTTCTTCACTCTTTCCTCCTTTTAAACACAGTATTATATTTATTCATTGAACTGAAAAGAGCTCAGATGGGTTTGGCAGACCTTCACTTTGCACTTGAAGCCTCAGCCATGATCCATCTACTGGCATTGAATGTACTCAAAAGAGACCCGCGGTAACATATGATTAAATCTGAAGGACGGCAGAGAAAAAACACCACGCCTCTCTTCTCTTGACCCTTTCCAGACAGAATGTAACTAACCTCTCTTTCAACGACAACATGAAGAGGACTTGCAAATAAGACAAAGTGCGCTCAGACACTAGGAGCTGAGGGACAGCTAACTCCTTCCATCCTTGAGTGCAGTGAGAGAAAGACCTGAAGCTGCCGCCCATCACCTGGTGGAACCACACAGCTGCGCCAGGGGCCACGGTGAAGCCTGCAAGCTTCACCGTCCTCCTAGGCCAACTCAGAGGGCTATAGAGGAAACCAGTAAAATATAGGTTAGATATATATGAAATACGTGCAGGAAATAGTCTGAGAATCCTGCTTTGCAGAGTTTAAAGAGAAGAGGGTATCATTTATTATTTAATTTAAAACTTACAAACTATTTAATGATTTTACTTGATAGTAATATTGGCATCAGAGAACCCAAAATAGTGCACGTGCACGGTTAATGAAACATAAAGTAGAAATCTCTGTTTCTGAAGAAAGTTAATTAGGACGTGTCACAAAATGCTAGTAAACATTTATCTTCCACCATAGAGGCTGTTGTGATATCACTAACCACACAAAAACGAAAAGACCAATTGTACTGAAGAAGCATCAGTACCCATTTCAAAATTATTTTAAGAAGACAGTGGCCTGACAACCTTGATTTAACACACAAAGTGGCAGAAGGTGTGTTTGTAATTATTTTACGGAGCATGACTTTGAATTTAGATCAAATCACAGTTCAAATTAAGTTGGCTCTTGTTGGATTCTGAGTTTTCTCGCTCACACACCAAATGTGAAACTATGATTTTTAACACGTTAGCTCTATTGAATGAAGTTCACAAAGAGTTAAATGATTCCTATTTCACATAGAAAAGCTACTTCACATGGAAAGTCAGATTATTTCAATAATGAATCTTCTTTAAATTCATGAAATCAAAGTAGAGCTATTTAAATGTTACTGCAAATTCAGCTTAAAAGTTCCACATTAAATGGTACAGATGAACCGGTTTGCAGGGCAGAAATAGAGACAGAGATGCAGAGAAAAAACGTATGGACACCAAGGGGGGAAAGCAGCGGGGGCAGGGGGTTGGGGTGGTGGTGGGATGAATTGGGAGATTGGGATTGACATATATACACCGATGTGTATAAAATGGATAGCTAATAAGAACCTGCTGTATAAACAATAATAAAAAAAGTTCCACATTAAAGATTAAAAAAATTTGTTTTCACAATGCCATACAAAAATAAAATTTAAAAACCTGTGGAACAGAACTGGAATTGGTTGTGAGGCAAGCATAATTAACAATGCCATTTACCCCTGAAACGAATGTAACGTTGTATGGCAATTATAGCTCGATAATTTAAAAACAAAAGCCATTCAGGCGAGCTGCAAAATAAAAGCTGTAGTCGTCAAAAGATAAACATAAATACACACATGCAAGTAAACATCCCAAGTAACTAAACTGCAAAACCGGTAACAAACGTTAAATACTAAAAGAAAAAAATCAGCGTACGAGTGTCGACAGTCTCTATTCTCTTTCTTTAATCAGATTTTACAAATGTTTGTTTGATTTTTGCAGAACTACTGAGCCTAAATACTCTGCAATGCCATTACACTTTTTGTAAACAGGCCTCTAAGTTTTGGTTATATTCTGTTCAAAACCAAATGGGACACACACACACCCAAAATAAACAACGAAATAACTCCCGCAGCTTTTGAAGCTTTTAACAAATTCCAATTCATAAAACAAAGCTTAGGCTCTGTTAGTTTAAAGAGCTGTGATGGTGACAGCAGTCATGTCTGATAATGTCACTACAGGCCCCGGAGGACGTAGGTGCCATTTATAGTCCCTGCTTGATGAAAGGAAAACACGTACAGAGGCGAGAAGTGCCCACGGATCCAGGAGTAAGGCAGGAGAGGTCACGGCCTCGGTTTACACATGTGTAAAATGGGGGTGATATCAGTACTGCCGCCCTCACAGAGCTGCTTTGAGGATTGAACAAGGTCATTGATGGAAATTGCCAGGCTCAGTAAATCTAAGTGACTGTTGTCAAAAAATAAAAGCAAATAGAAAAACAAAGCTTACAAATAAGAAGACATTAAACTTTATTCCAAGAAAAGCAAGAGTAGAAATGAACAAGGATGAAGGTGTAAATGATGTACAGGCTTGAGTTCTGAACTTCCTTAATACGTTTGACAGAATATTCTAAATAATTGTGAAGAGAAATAACTTATTGGAAGAGTCTTGTCTAACTACATATTGGAGGAAGAAAGGTATTCGAATGAGGCAAGAATAGGGCCTGGGACAATATTTGGAGTGAAATACTTATACTCTTGAGTATGAAGGAAATGTTTAAGGATATCCTTCAAATACAGAATTTGTCTGGTCCTACTAAATACTTCAGCATCCATAGAGCGTGTTTTCACAATTAACAACAGGGTCTAGATAAATGAGTCAGTTCAAAGTGTCAAATTTCAAATTCTTTGGATTTTAAAATGAAACTTTGAGATGGATTGGAGACAATTCATTAAAATTAAAGCACTAAGACTATTGACAAAATTCAGGAAAATACTGACATAATTTTGGAGACATAAATAGCTTAAAAACCGTTTAAATGTAGGAATATACTCTAAAGCTTTTTATTCAGCTTAGACTATTTTTTGTTTCAGATAATCCATATTAAGATGTTTTGACATTTGCTTTAACGTACATGGACAAATATTGGTTTTCAGGGGTGTGTTATTTTTAGTTTAAAAAGAACTTTATTTTTGAAAATAGTTTTGAATAGAACTACATTATAGACCATCAATGTTATAAAATTAATTTGTCAGCCAATAAATAAATTTTTAAAGAATATCAAATTTCAATGATTTGGGCCTCAAAATACACCCTGGGTTGAACAGTTAACTTGAAAGTAACTCCTATTTTAAGTTCCTTTCCAGCGCAATGTTGTTTTTCATTCTAAGCAATAGCAATTGATGAGCGCTTCAAAATTCCCACTTGAATTGCACAGAAATAAATAGAACAGAGTTTGGGTGTCCAGTCATCCTGGGTGCAGTAACACCAAATGACAGATGCTCCTGGACAAGGAAGCAGAGGTCTGCTCCTAGCAGCTTCTAATTTCTCTCTGTCTCTCTTTCTTTTTTATTTTTGGACTTTTTGTCTCACCCCAGCTCCCCCATACTGAAATTTGCCCTTAATCTGCAACTCTTCAAAGTCCAGGATTTGGGTTAAGAAAGTTCTGTGTAAATCTTTTTAATGGCGGTTTGTGATGGTGCAGGGTTTTGATGTTCTCATGAGGTACTGCTTGCATTCTTTTAAACGTCTTTAAACAT
Source organism: Phocoena sinus (assembly GCF_008692025.1). Lineage (NCBI taxonomy): Eukaryota > Metazoa > Chordata > Mammalia > Artiodactyla > Phocoenidae > Phocoena > Phocoena sinus. Next base: position 9,167,369 of record NC_045775.1, read on the forward strand.
CGCGATTCACATTCACTTAAAAGAATCTCTACTAAGTAGTGAGAAATGTCAACAATGTGAGTTAAAAACAAGATACTCTTTTTTGGTCACAAGCCAAAAAATGTTTTTAAAAAACTTACTTTAAGGCCATATCATTACCTATGTGCTAGCTACCAGCTAAGTGGAAAGCGTTAAAATCATGGCTCAAGTGACAACTCATGTGTCATGCCTCTTCTTAATTACATGACATTGGTCTAGAGGAAACGTGGTTTCAGGGTCTTTGCTGCATTACGGAATGCAGCCGTAGAAAGTCAGAGTGACGTGGTCACCAAGAGTTTTAGAGAAAGTTATGATTAGCTTCTGGCACAAAGACCAAGGTTTTTTCATCGTTCAAAGTGAATCTGATGGCTCACAGCAAACAAAGCTGTTACAAAGTGTTTTCTATAAACCATGAATCACGTGTGGTGCAAGAGTGCGCTTCTCTGCTACATCCTTCTATTAGTCATTTCTATCTTTATTGGAGGTTTAACCCTTAATGCTTCAGGGTTAATACCTTTTGAAAATAACTCAGACGAGAATGCTGAGGTCAATTTAACGTGACAATGCATGAGTTGCCACGTATGGGTCTTTGCATGCTAGGATCTATTTCTTAGTGTAAAACACACATGTTCCAAAGGTCATAGATACTCCCAAGGACTTGAAGCTAATATGAAGGCAATTTGAAGACCCAATATCCAATAGCAATCATTCATGCAATTCTCAGGACATGACTTTCCAGATACAACTTTGACACATGTGAGCAGTGCAATCACCCTTCTCACATGGCAGTGATCCTTTTCCTTTTAGATGACACTTCTCTATATGTCATTTCATTGGATTTACAAAGTCACCTGTGAGGAGGATAGACCAATGTTACAATTCTCCCTAGATTTATATATCAAATAGAAAACCTGAAAAAGAGCCAATTCTCCTTTTTCAAGTTTTACATGGCTTCATTTGATCCCGAATACAATCTAATAGGAAAAACAGCGTAACCATTAGATTCCTTCTCTGCCCAAGGCTATTGAAGTCGAAAGGAACATGAAATTGTGCAAACTTGGTCAATTAAAAAGAAAATTTACTGTAAGGATCACCTGTCCAACCTAGATGTACAAGTAACACCATCCTGCCAGACTTCATAGGAACTGAGATGGAAACTAAGGCTGTCTTCTCTCCCCACCAAGGTCACCTTGAATTTCTTATTTCTGCTTTTCTTCATCTCCTGTTTGGCTCAATTGATTTCCTCCAGGACCTGCCACTGCAGGCAGCCCCTAGCTTCCCAGACACAACTGCATAGCTACAGCTCCACCATCATTGGGTAAGTAGTTTCAGGGCCTCATAAAAACACAGAAAATCTGGATGACTCAACCCTTCCCATGAGCTGGTTCCCTTGGGGTAGAGTGTTATCCTTCATCATCAGCTGTGGATAGGGGTACGCGAAGTTTTAGAACAATGTTGGGAAACTAAACATCTAATTAACGTCTGTTAATACTCTCTATGTGCCAGACACTGGACTAAATATTTAATATGCATTTTCTTACTTTGTCTAGTTGACAAGCCTAAGTATAGATAGTATTGTTATGCTCATTTTACCAATGAAGAAACTGACGCACTGACTTGTCAAAGGCTGCAGGTTAGAGACTTGTGAAGCCATTCTTCTCGTTCTGGGCAATTTATTCCAAAACTGCTTTTATCCACTCTGCCATATTGCATCTCACAGTCTCTAAATTTAATACTCTCTCAGCCTTAAGGAATCATTTTGAGATGTTTATGGAGCTTAACATTTGAAGCCAAAGTTTATCTGGTTCCTTAAATATCTAAGAATTATTGAAGAACATTGGGAATAAAAGGAAGACAAAAGTGGGACACTCACATCACACATTCACACACAGTGACTAAAACGGTGAGACACTGTTGTAAGGTGCAAGGTAATAAAATAAAGATGACAGAAAACAACCTATTTATCTATAAGTACTCAGCATATGATGAAGCTAATAATTCAAATCATCAGAGAAAGCATAAACTATGCCCCAGATGAGACAGAGACATTAGCCATGAGGACAGTGTCATATTTCACAACATGCAACATTTTAGATTTTAGATTCTGGACTCATTAAAGGTATACGTTATTTATTTAATACATATTTATGAACATCACTATTACCTAATGCTACACAAGGCAGCATTGACGCATATCCAAAATGATTCTTTTGTCGTTTTGTCATTTCAATAAAATTGATCCTCTTTGAGTCTAATTCTTTCACTCACCAAACATTGACTGAGCACATTCTCTGGGTCATGCACTAGGATTGCAGTCAATTAGCACAATCTCTGCCCTTAATTACCAAGTATGTTATGCTTCTGTATTTCCCAAGGTACCCAGTTTAATTCTTGTCTATAAAGGGTTTTGAAATAGTCATTGATGGCCAAGAACTTTACTGTGCTATACCTTGAGCATATAGAAGAGGAACAAAAGAGGAAAGGAGAAAGAAGGAGATGGAAGAGAAGCAGGAGGAGAAAAGGAAAAAAGAAAGAAAAAAGGAAGGAAGGAAGAAAGGGAGGGAGAGAGAGGAAGGAAGGGAAGACGGAAAGAAGGAAGGAAGGAAGGAAGACTATTGACCAGTCCCTGCATTTATGAGAAAACGTATATTCTAGTTGGACAGATATACAAACAAAGTATTTCAATATAATATGATAGATGCCAAAAAGGATATAATGACTGACTGCTAGAATGCACAAAGGAAGAGCACTTACCTGGATGTAGGGATCCCAGGAAGATTTTCTCAAGGTCGTGATGCTGGAGCAAGGTTCTAAAGGCCAACAGAAGTCAACCACTGGAATAAAGAATAGGTACAGATTGAATAAGTACATACTGAATTGATTGAATAAATAATGAATGATTGATTGAATGGATCAATAAGTAAGGGGATGGAAGAATCAAAAATGTGTAACGTGATTCTGACCTCTAGGCTTTTAATTAGCCACTGGAGAAAAGAGATAGGAACACAGGGACTCAGTTATTTTCCCAGAACAAATCTAAAGAGAGCTACTCTGGTAGAATGCTTTCGGCTGCATGTAAGAGAATACACGACAAAACAAGGCATAAACAGTGTTTTGTACAAATGCTCGTACATGAATCTCTAAGGATGCAAATGCTTAAGACAGGAATTTGGTTATTTCACAGCTCAATTTCACAGGCCTCTGGGCAATGTCTCTCAGGTTCTCTTGTATAAAAACAACATTCCAGGTGTATGTTTCCTTCACTCTCACACTGCTCCACTACAACACTACTCACTTCCAATGTGTGGTTTGGAAAACCCACACAGCAAACAATTCTATGACACCTGGATGTCATATTATTTAACTTAATTCTGACACTTTCTACCTGGAGATACTGGAGATAGTGTCAGACCCCACAGGTTAAGGGCTCCATCCCACAAGACTACACCCCTCACACACACACACACACACACACACTTCAGACGCCAATTGCAAGTCCAGGTGGTTACCTGTGCTTCTGACCAATAGTCTATAAACTAGAGGCTCCCACAACCCCCTCTTAGGGTTTGATTAATTTGTTAGTGACTCACAGAACTCAGGAAACCAGTCTACTTACTAGATTACCATTTTATTACAAATGTTATTAAAGGATACTAATAAACAAATAAACAGCCAGGTGAAGAGATATGTAGGGCGGGGTCCAAAAGGGTCCTGAGCACATGAGCTTCTGTCCTCGTAAAGTTCAGGGTACTTCAATTTCCAGGTACATGGGTGCCTCCTGGTTCAACCTGGAAGCTCTCTGAAACCGTCCTTTTGGGTTTTTATGGTGGCTTCATTACATAGACATGACTGATGCAATGATTGGCCACTGGTGATTGAAATCAATCTCCAGCCCCTCTCCCCTCCCTGGAGGTTAGGGGGTGAGGCTGGAATTTCCAATCCTCTAATCAAGGTTGGTTCCCTCGGCAACCAGCCCCCATCCTTAGGGACTTTCCAAAAGTCACCTCATTATCATAAACTCAGGTGTAATTGAAAGAGTCTGGTTACACCAGACAAAAGACATCCATTTCACATTTATTACTCAGTTTCAGGAACTGAGGACCAAAAGAAATATTCTAACAAAAAATGCCCTTTGTTCCATTAGTCATGATTTTATCACATGACCCTGCTTAGATACAAAGAAGGCTTAAGAAAAAAAGCATCTTCCATTTCAGCCTCTTTAGAAGGAATTGGATTTGACCATCATAGAAGTGCGGGAGAGCAGTATCAACACATGAGCTAGGTGAATACTAAAGAGAAGACCTGCCAACACGTACCTGTGATGACCCTCTATATCCTAAGATGACACATGTGAACATCAGTTCCTAAATACGAACAGTAAGGGATAGTCATTTCGATGTGTTCTGTAACTTGTCATATGTCTTATGCTTCTCTTATCCATAGGGTTGTCCCCATAATAAAAGAAGTGACTTTCTGTTAAAGATGATTTAGATAGCAATGCAGAAAACATCTCTTCTCATTGCTGGTCTTACACCTTATGTCAACTCTAAGGAAATCAATGCCTCCACTAGAAAGATGGAGCTGAGAGCAAGGGAACATCGATTCCATGCCCAGCTTTCTACCAGGAACTTGACACCCATCCTCTCATTCAGTTTTTACACTGATCCTAAGAGGCAGCGTTAAACCGGAACTGAGGTTCGCTGGGTCAAGTTTTTGTCTCAAGTCAGAGAGCTGAGTAATGGTAGAGCTGGGTGTCCATCCATGGCTCGTTAAAGAGCATCCCTCTGTTAGAACATGTACATGTCAGGAGGTGATGCCACGTGTATTGAAGTACGATAAACATTCTACTTTTGTAGATTCTCCTGCTGGGAATCTCAGCACTGAGGAAAGCAGGAGATGTCTCTTTTAAGCCCCTCTTTCTTATTCATTTAATATATCATTGGGTCTCACAATGTAGGGTCCATTTTCCTAGTCCAGGACATTTATACAGCTTGTGCAATGACAACCATCAATCACATTCGAAACAGCTACGGGAATGCCAGTGGTTCGGACTCTTTGCTTTCACTTCTGAGGGCCAGAGTTCAATCCCTGGTCGGGGAACTAAGATCGCACAAGCCACACAGCGTGGCCGGAAAAAAAAAAGAAACAACTACAAGAACAAAAATACCAAGGGTTTGCCTGAGCTTTGCAGAACCTATTATCCGAAAGATTATGTAATTTGTTTTGAACCTACACATTCATTATTCACTCAACAGATATTAACAGACCATCATGCCTTGGACACCTGTAGATGTTTATAAATGTGGATTTGTGATCAGCCTTTAATTCACCAAATACTTCCTGATTATCTCCTAGGTGCCAGGCATTGTGATAGATTCTGATGGGTTAAAGAAATCAGCAAAACCTGGTCCCTGCCCTCAGGAACTCTGTTCCTTGAGAATTATTCTTCAATCTCTCCAGAAAAAAAAAAGATGTGTTCTGCCCTTTTCCCTAATGTAGGAGCATAATCACATGTATAAAGTCGTAGATTATGTGCTGGCTTTTGTGTTCTCGCCCACTCTAGATGCATTCTCCAGCCTTCTCCACACTGTTCCAGTCCCTGTGGCCTGCTTCACCTGGCTTCCCTTGCCTCATGGCATCCAGCTGGGTTTGCCAATGAGAGGCACCAGTGGGAAACTGGAGGGGGGAGGGGATAAGATGCAGTTTAAGTTATTTCTTTTCTGCTCCCTCTTTGTGTCATCATGGTGTGTGTGGGAGGGACTATGTCCCCCCGGGGACTATGGCTCCCACTGGGTGCCCTCCTCCAGAGTCCTGGCTGGGTTTCTCCGGAGTTCCAACTCTCACTGGGCTCCAATAACACTGTTTTCCTTTCATTCTTTTGGCCGTGGGAGTGACAATGGCTTGTTGCCTTTACTGGTCTCTGGGTGCCTTACTCTCTCTTATTTGTTCTCTTAACCTGGCACAGACATCTATAAAAGGTCCCTGTGTTAAAATCTCCTCATCTGAACCATCTGGGGTAAATGCTGTTTCTTAACTGGGACCCTAGCTAATCAGAATATCGAAGTTGACAACATTGGAAAAAATCATCAGATCTCTCCTTTTCATTTTACGGGGACAGAAATCAGGTCCAGAGAGCATGGCACTTGAAAGAGGTTGCTTCATCCACGGGAAGAAGTAATACCAGCTCACCTGCCTCTCCAGCCCCTGCTCCCGTGACACGCACCCCAGACCATCTCCCAGCCTGAGACGTGTTTCCTTTGTGGGGTCTGATCTTCCAAGCTTCGGACAATGTCCGCTTCTGCCAGCGTTTAAGCCTGCAAGCTAAGGACATGAATGAACTGAGTTATCCCCACAGAGCTTCATTAATTTCAAGGCAATTTAAGATTTCTGAGTCATAGGTTTCAGCCACTTAGACTTTCCCAGCTGGTACTGCACTTGCCCACACACATTTTTCTTTCAAGATTGCATCTGGGTCTAGCTGCGTGGCTTGCCCACTCTTCATCAGTTTGGGAAGAGAAATCGACCTCCTAGAGTGATCCGTGCCGGGCTATGCTTTCTCCATTTGCTGTGTGCATTGGAGTCTTTGCATGAGGACTTAATGGAATTAGCTGTCTGCAGCTCGATCCAGACTCAAACCACAGGAGACACGCACATTTCCACATTCTATATCCAACACGATATTTCACCCAGCCTCCCAAGGAAACTCAGTTATACCATATGGTGACTCCACTCTCTGAATAATATTTAGCAACTTGATGAACAAAGACTGAATCATATCTTAACTATCTTGGCCAAATATTGTTTTATATAGCCACCGTATTAGTAATATATATGTTTTATTTTTTACACTAGTACTTCCTGCGACGCCCACTGGAAATGAAGAGCTAGACCTCACTGGAAGGAGCCTGCACGGTCAAGGCATTCTTGCTTATTAGCGATCTTCTATTCAATATTGCATTGTATGTATGATACATTCAGAACCTCTGCTTTTTCTTTTCCTCCAGAACAGCTGCTGGATTGAGCAACAGTCTCCCTGAGTAACACAGCAGGGAATCCTGGGGCATTTCCCAGACACAGAAAACAAAAGATGTGTATCCATGGGGAGGATAGGGCTGGAGCTGTCGCCCTCCCACCAGGGAGAAGTCCTATAGTCTCAGGATATGGGGAGGAATCTTAGCAAGCCTCTGTGGTGGGTCCCTGTGGTTAGGTGATCTTAAGAAAGTCACTTTCCTTTCTTAGCCACAATTATACAAGGATAATAATGAACACCTTTGCTAAACTGGTAGACGGTAGACAAGGCCTACGTCAGTCATTTATAATGTGCAGGCACTGTTGAAGCCTTCTTTGTGCTAAAATAGATAACCAACAGGGACCTACTGTATAGCACAGAGAACTATATTCAATATTTTGTAATAACCTATAAGGGAAAAGAATAAGAAAAAGAATATATATATGTGTGTGTGTGTGTGTATATATATATATATATATATAACTGAATCACTTTGCTGTCCACCTGAAACTAACACAACATTGTAAATCAACTAGACTTCAATAAAAAATGTGATCAGAAAGAGCAGCAAAAAAAATGTCTTCTATGTACAACCATAGGTAAGATGCAATCTATACTTTCAATGAACTAGCCAGTTGAAAATAGGAATGTGCAGGGATCATTTCAGTGAAATATGGCTTGGCTGAGACAGAACTTTGCACAACCTGAGAATTCCTGAAAAAGCTGGTGCTCAACGTGGATCTTGTCGAAACTTACGGAAGTGAGAAAGGTTTTCCAGACAGTCAAGAGTTTGAATCTCAGTTACTGGAGAATATGATGCATTTTGCACAGAGTAGTGGGAATCAGGCCACATGTATAGTTATTAAGAAATATTTTTTATAATTATTAGAGCATTGGTGGTTTTTGAAAATCAAGAAAGGGATTTCTGGGGGAGTCCTCAAGGTATGATAATACTCTCCCCATATCCATGGCAACTCTTGGGCCCATCTTCATGGGAAATTGTTTGCCGTAAAGGGCTGACCTTCTGAGAATTAGGAGACAGGAAGCAGCCTGATCCATTGTTTTCTGAACGGAATTGCATTTTCTCAGCGTGCATAGGTACCCAGCACTATGACAAGTACAGAACAGAGGAGAAGGGAGAAGATGTGGCCCTTTCCCTCAGGGAGCTCCTGATCTATTGAGATAGCCATGTTCACGTCATATAACTACCGCAGATTAATCAGAATTCAGTATATAGTCACTGCCCAATGATGCCATGCCCATCAGGAAAAAGGATACTCTCTAAGCCAGACACATCAGAAGAAGGAGGGCTTGGGAGTCATTCAACCCGTGTTTATTAAGTATCATCTTACAATAGGAATTCTCTTTATTCCTCTGGGTAAGACTTCATAGAGGAACTGCCTAGCAGACCCAGAAGGGTGACTATACTACCTGGTTCCAGTTTTCTATTACTGAGTGAAAAACTGACCTGATACTTAATGGTGGAAAACAACCACCACGGTATTATACAGCGATTTGGGGCAGCAGGTATTTGGGCAGTGGTGTTCTGTTGGGGGCTGGTCTGGTCTGGGAGGACCGAGATGGCTTTCATTCTCCCACCTGGAGCTTTGTCAAGGTTTGGCCAGAAGGCTTGGCTCCCCTGGGCCCCTCTCCCTCTCCATGTCATCTTTTGGGCCTTTCTGTGAGGTTTCTCCAGGAGGGTAGTTGATTGGATTTATTTAGAGCCTCAGGCCTCCAAGAGACTAAGGAAGAAGCTTCCAGTCTTCTCGAAGGCAAGACCTAGAACTGGCCATGCATCATATCCACCATTTTTTATTGGTCCAAACAATCTCACACGAGTTTATATCCAAGGTCAGGGCATGGGACCCCGCCTCTTAATGGGAGGAGTGTCAAAACCCTGTGGCCATCTTTAACCTGGCACATTTATCCCTCGACTTTGGTCACTTCATGTGTGTAAGACAATCTCGGTGATTTATGGCTCAAGAAAAAATGTGATAGGAAAAGGAAAAAAAAAGAAAGAAATCTCAGATGAGGAAATAGGGTAGTGCACGAGAGGCGTCTTTCATGATACTGTGAGTTCCTATACGGTCCACTGTGCTTTGCCCAGAGCCTAGTTTGGTGCTTGACACACAGAAAGTGATCCATCAACAGAACTGAGCTAACTGACAGGCATTTATTACTATATTTCTAGTTGTGTGAGTGAATTTCTCACACTAAATCTCCCAGGAAATGTGCCAGGGGAATCTTATTGCAAAACTAGCAGTTTATTGGGTTGACAAAGAGAACATTCAATTAAGGAGATTTTCAGAACACAATGGAATCATTTCAGTTGTGAAATGTGGACTTAAAAAGTAATCGTTTAGAGACATCCAAGAAGCATTTGAAGACTGGATGAAAAGATGCAGCCCCTTTTCATTCAAGCACAGACTGAGGGTCCTGGGTGGGCATGGAAGGGCAGAGGCCCAGGCAGATGTGGGTCAATCCCAGGTCTCTCTGCTGCACTCCCACATCCAGGCTCATTCTACAACACCAGGCTTCTAAGAAATTGATTTACCCAGGAAACAGTGATAACAACCACCATGCATCCATCACTGTCCTAGCACTGTGGGTATAGAGGGAAATTAAAACATGGCGCTAGGTCTCCAGGGCCTCCAAGTCTCTAGATTGGGGCATTCTCTGCCCATTCCTAGATTCCAGGGAAATGCTTGGGCATCTCAAGGTAGATCAAGATGGCAGGGCGTTGGGCTTCCCTGGTGGCGCAGCGGTTGAGAGTCTGCCCGCCGATGCAGGGGACGCGGGTTCGTGCCCCGGTCCGGGAGGGTCCCACATGCCGTGGAGCGGCTGGGCCCGTGAGCCATGGCCGCTGAGCCTGCGCGTCCGGAGCCTGTGCTCCGCAACGGAAGAGGCCACAGCAGTGAGAGGCCCGTGTACCGCAAAAAAAAAAAAAAAAAGATGGCAGGCGGTAGAGAGGCTGAGATAGCCCATTGCCCAGCCACAGAGCCACCATGCCAGAGGGAAGAATTCTTGAAGAATATCAGACGTGTACAAATTCCCTCAATGTAGGTCAGCAGCTGTTAGCTTCCACTGCTTCCTGTTAAACATAATCATCTTCACCCCAAGATTCTGACATCCCACCCAAGAGAATGCCGAGGCAGGCGACTTCTGAAAAGGCTCCTCATGGCCCCTGGTATTCGCACCTTGTGTAGTCCCCTCCTGTTGTGTTTGCGACGGCCTTGGTGGCTTGCTTCTGACAAGCAGACTATGGCAAAATGATGTAGGATGTCACTTCTGGGATTAGGCTGTAAAAGACTTTGACTTCTCTCTGGCTCTTCTGGGGTATTTGCTCTAATCAAGCAAGATGCCATGCTGTCAGCTGCCATTTGGAGAGGCTCATGTGACTCAGAACTGAGGGCGGTTTCCAGTCAACAGCCAGGGAGGAAATGAGACCCTCAGTCCAACAATGTTCAAGGCCTTGAAACCTGCCAATACCTAAACGAGTGACCTTGGAAGCTGAAGCTTTGGGGGGCAATTTGTTATGCAGCAACAGATAACTGATACAAGCATATAAGAGAAGAAGAAAATTTAACTAACTCAGCTCTTGGTCTAGTGCCTCTTTCTACTACACGATGTGATTTCTGGCTAATAAGGATCTTTCATCCGGAGGACAGGGAACATCTGGTCAGCGGCGTGAAGTCCTAGTATTTTAACTCAGCAGTCATATTCCCCCATGGTCTGACAGTGACCTTGCCTCCCAGTTGTCCTCAGTATCCATAGGGGATTGGTCCCAGGACCCCTCCCCCACTCCCCCTCAGAAACCCAAATCCACAGATGCTCATGTCCCTTATATAAATTTTTTAAATTTGCATATAACCTATGCACATCTTCCTGTATACTCTAAATAGTCTCTTGATTACTTATAATACCTAACACAACGTAAATGCTACGGGAATAGTTGCTGATGCAGGCAAATTCAAGTTTTGCTTCTTGGAACTTTCTGGAATTATTTTTCTCAAATGTTTTTGATCTGTAGTTGACTGAATCCATGGATGTGGAACCCGCAGTTAAGAAGGGCTGACTGTACTTTGCACAGGAGTCCTGTAGTCAGGGCTAACCCACACTACTTCCAGGCCCTAAACAGAGCTTCACCCACCTGTCCACAGTCCTCATGACACCCTGCAAGGTCTGTGCTATGATGGTGCCATTTTAAAGAAGCAGAAACTAAGGTTTAGGGATATTCTATAATTGACGTAAGGTCAGAGAGCTACTGAACTTCAGAATAAGTGCTCGGTAACAGCTTCCTGATCTCTTGAATGACAATTGGTTGACTTTTGTATCTAACTCTTTTCTAGATGCGTTGCAGAGTCTGTCAGGGGTCAAGCGCTGTGGTCACTGAGCGACTGTGTGATTTAGAAAGAGGATTACTTCCCTGTAGCAAAATACCCTAAAAGTCAGAGTTGTTAGCAAGCTCTCTTATTATGCAAATGAAGACAATGAAGCCTGAGGCTTGATGCACACCCCATATTTAGAACAAAGGACATTATTTCTTCAACCTTCCTCCAGTTTACACTCCCAGGATCCTACACCATCCCCCAGGTCCACATATACAGGACACATTTTCTAAAGTGCTGGCTTCATTGCTAGGAGCTATCCATCCAGTGAAGGACAAGCCTCAACCTTTCTGAGTTCTGGGACACAAATTGAATAATATAAAATTTCATGTTGTCCCAAGGGATAGCAATTATACCTAGATATATTTTTTAATTGCCTAAATGGGGAACAATACTATGAAATTAGTTGTTTGCTTACAGTTTTATAGTTTATCAACCCCCAAAGTACTCACGCGTATTTGGATGTGAATTACACAGATATGGGTGAGACATACCATTCATTCCTTCTGTGGTCTACTGAGTAGATTGCCCGGTATAGCGCTGAGTCTCCATGCTGCACACTGTCTACTCTGAGCCCACCTGGGGATCCAGGGCTCACAAGGTGGAAACCACTATTCTATAGATATTGCCTTTTTGATTAGATATGCTTTCCTGGTTTGCAACTATCCAATGAAACCATCAAATGAAATTCTATGCAAGGAGCCCCAATGTAGGACCTCAAAATTGTTTTAAATTTAAAACAAAATTTTGACACAGAAGGAAAGAGAAGAGAGAGAGGAGAAAGAGGGAGGCAAGGACAAGGCAGAGGGAGAAGGCAGTGGCAGGAAGGAGAGCTGTGCCATAAAATGAACGCAGGATTTGCTCTCAGAAGTGCTGGGTTTGTGCTCACAAGCTAGTGACTTAAATTCCTTGAGACACAGTTTCTTCTACCAAGGCCAGTAATGAACCTCCTTTATGGAGCTATTGTGAAGATTAAATGGCACAAAATTCATAAGAGTGCTTTGTAAACCGTCAAGGCTGTGGCACGTATTAATTCTTAATAGACCTTAATCTGAGCAATCAGGGCCGTCCAAGGCCATGTTGCTAATTGGCCAAGTTGGGGCCCAGATCAACTCAATGTGTCCTTGTTCAGACACTGGTCTAATGGTGACCAGCTTGTTTTTCCCGAACTGAAGGTTGGCTTTTAAAAGCTGAAGAGGGACGTAAATGATCATTCGATTCAGCCTATTCCCTTGGTAAGGAAGTTATCGTTACCACCACTCCACGATGGGCAGGGGATTGAAGTGCCACTCAGAGCCCTAAAGCTCATGAAACAGAGGTGGGCGCTCATCTCCCTCGAGGTCTGTCTGTGTGCCAGGTATGGAAACACATAGCTAGATTTTCCAGAACACCCTTCAGACTGAATCTCTTTTTACAGTAACCTAACCCTCTAGATAAATGTAAATTTGCAGCACTTCCTGGACTAGCTGGATCATTTTACCTGTTTTCACTTTTGTTTGTTAGCTGCTCAGCGATACATAACAGGATGGTAGACAATTTGCGATATCCAGAAAATTCCCATATGCTGGGTTTCCCAGCATCCTCTAACTTAAAAGCAACAACAACAACAAAAATTTCTCCTAGGGCCTGGGGAAAAAAATGGTTCCAAAATGGCAATTCCTTCTGTATTTATACACTGGACTTTTCCTAGTGGACCATTTATCCAAAGAGAAAAACAGACCCCTTACCTAGCCATGGTAAAACAAACCATCACAAAGTCACCTTTTAATAGGTACTGCTAGGATGCACCTTGGACATAAGCAGCTATTTTTCAAACACAAGCTGTTTGGAAAAAATTGAGAAAAGAAATCCCTATTATGGAAGGATTGTAAGTGGGCCATTTAAGCCAAAGGTTTAGACATCTAAAAAAGCATGACGACAGGCAGTGTGATGTAGTAAACCTTATTCATTCCCCTGCCCCCTTCTTCCCCAGCACACACACACACACACACACACACACACACACACACACACACACGTGACCAGCATAGCCACTGAGTAATGGGCAACCATGGAAAAAGTTAAAGAGTTTCTCTGGGTCCTGGTTTCTTCATCTGTAAAGTGGGGGTAATAATATCTATTTTGATGGGTTGTATAAGAACCAGAGAGAAAGTGGCTAGTCTAGCACTCAAAAGGCATAATTAAAGTATAATTATTATTAAAGTTAGTAATAGAGAAGACTCTCACAGTAATGCGGCAATTTATGTCATGAAGCTTGGAAGCATGCCACAGGCCTCATCACCACTGGAAATTATCTCTCCATCATGACTGTATCCAAACCCCAGGGTCATAGTGAACTTGGCCAAATGCATCTCTGACAGCTGCAGCAGGGAAGCTGTGCACCCTCTTCCCTGGATCTCTCCCTTCCTCCTTACACAAAGGAATGACAGAAACTCTTCCTAGAGTTAACATGGAGGAATAATTAGGGGCACTTATCTTCTTGGCGACTTTTACTGATTCTGATACTAAGAGATCTGTAGATTCTATCATCAGGAATATCTAGATTGCAACTCATGCATTAACACCACCAACCTCCTCGTTATTGACCAAGCACACCCATGCCTCCCTGATCTTGAACATAACATTTAAAACCTGAGGCAGCCATAAAGCCAAATAAGAGAACTAGGGAACATGACTAGAGCAACGTAGCGGGAACACCTTGGAAAGGAGTAATTCCAGGGAAACATAGAGGCACCAACCATCAAGTAGGGTATGACTCAAGTCATAGGCATAGAGGTGGGAAACTGGAGTCCACAAAATGGTGTGAGTGGCCAGTGGGCATGTAGCCAAGAGGAGTGGGAGGTGAAGTTGTTGGGAAGTTCTTGAGCTTCAGCCCCGTGTCTATACCCAAGTTTCCAGGTATGGTCAAGAGGATTGTGTTTTGCACAACCCCCGGGGGTGCCATTCACAAAGACTTCAATGGGGAATGGAATGTTCTGGACTTCCAGTGTAACGAATGGAATGTTCAGTCCACAGCCTGCACGTCAGCACGTGGTAGCATTCTCTACAGTTCGTCGTGGAAGTCTGTCACAGATTTTTCAGCCTAGGTATGGCCTGCTGTGAGAGTTGTTTAAGAAACATGAATGTCATCACCCGTGGTATACGTCAGCCTTCAAGTGACGTAGTAGTCTTAGGAGTTGTTCTCAGAAACCATTTATTTGATCAACGAACACAGTACTTAGGGCTTCATACTTAGCAGGAAACTACTGCACGTTTGCTAAATAAATGAACTAATGAGTGATGAAGTGAATTTAAGGAGCGGTTAAGTACATTTCAAGACAGAGAATGTCTGGAAAGCAGGCAGAACAGATGAGTGACCTACGGCAACTGGATCTGACTGTTCTACAGAGTGGACCGCTTAATATTTCCCCGTAATTATATAATCCTTGTTTTAACTGGCACATCACCTTTTATCATAGCCACATAATTGTATTTAACCATACCTACAACTGTATATTTAACAAATCCTATACATTTTATTGCTATTTTAAGCATTTTGTCTATTATTATTAAAAGTTGGATTGCTTTCTGTGGACATATTTCAATAATAATAATAACATTTATTTATGTTACATGCAAGACCTTGTGCTAGTTGCCTTATATACATCTTCCATAATTTTCACGTTAGGTAAAATTCAGATTATAGTTCTACTTTATAATTAAGGTATTCTAAATTCATCTAAGGTCATATAGCTAAAGAGTGAATGAGTGAAGAGTCCCACACAGACCTTCCTACTACATGTTTTTTTTTTTTTCTATCTGAGAAGAATTACTATCAATCCAGATAAAAAGGTTTAAGGCACTTGGTATAAATTATGTAATTTATCCTGCACTACAGTCGTTTCCAAAGGTCATGAATTTGGCCTTCAAGAACGGGCAGGACTGTGGCCACTGTATAATTCCATCAGAAGTAATGAATGTATCAATACTAACGATCGTTTACAGCATCGGTTACCCATTACTATCAGTTATTTTCTCAGTCTCTCCAGGTGACAGTGCTTTCTCTTTCCTTGCAAGTGCACTGATATTTACTCCATGTGACCTCCAGCGTGATCTTTCTAGAACCCCAATCAACCACGCTACTTGCCCCATTTAATGGTAGCCTTGACTCTATACCTCTTCTATTCTGGCTGGTCTATCAGCCCCTCCCCATTCTAATCCCAACTCACTTTGCCTGCCACATGCCTGGCCACTGCCACCAAGCTGCCAATACCAGAGCCATGGGGAGTTACTAGAAATTTCAGAACATCCCACTCCTTTGCTTCTGCACATTCTTTCTCTCTGCCTGAAATGCCAATGACAATCTCTTATTTATGTTATTGCATGACTCATAGAACCTTTTCAAGATCCATGAGCACAGGAAAGTACATTTTTAAAATCATTGTATCTCTTTTCTCAGTGTCTGGTGCACAGTAGGTTTCAATAAATACTTGCTCTGGATTAATTCAAGGTGAAAAAAATCACATTTTCTGGAAAATTCCCTGAAGCCCGGGAAAAGTGGTTCCTTCCTCTACACTTCTTGGACGCCTTGATATCTAATTGCCACATTGTTACACAATGAAATGATGTATTTCCATATGTCTGTCTGAAGCCGGACTAGGAGCTCCTGGGCGTCAGAGACCAAATCTTACTCATACTTGGATCCTTAACACCCAGTGCAGGCCCAGCTTATGGTAAACCTTCATAGATTTCCTGGAACTGAAAAATATAATTCTAAGGCAATCACATGAGCTGAGCAGGGTGGGTGTTAGGCTTCTCATTTTACAGTTGAAAAAAAGGGACCCAGGGAGGAAAAAAAAAAATGTCTTGACTCAATTTTCATTCAAAAATCAGAGGCCCAGACAGGGCTGGAACAGGGTCTCCTAAACCCCTAGTTATAAAGCGCTGTTGGTGGCCACTGAACAGAGGAGGCTGGCGCCTTTCTTTCTGACCCCTCAGCAGAGAAACAGAGGTCTGTTCCTGAGACAGGGACCAGCACAGGTGTCTTCATGGGACCAGACTGGGTGAAAGGATACTACTCACCACTCATGGTGATGGCCTGGGGGGAACAGATGAGTCCCCCTAGGGTCAGGGACTGGGTCCTGGTTTGTGAGGAGTAGGTTGGGGAGACCTGCCAGGAGGCATGGGACCACTCCTTGACCTTTTCAAACCCTGCGGCCCTGTGGTGGCCTGTCGTACAGTCTATGTCCTCTCTGGCCAACCTCCCAGGAACTGCCTATCACCAGAGCAACCTGTTTGTGCATAATTATAAATTATAAATGTGCTCCAGGGGGCATAATTATAGAGCTCTCTTTTTTGCTCAAAAGTGTCCTACTGTGGGCAATACATGATATAGTCCCCTTTTCCTCCCCCACTAGAAAATATGCATACATGCATGTAAAAGCTCAGAGGGCTCCAAGAGTCTTGTAAACGCCCCTTTCCCAGCCCCTTGGCTTTTATTTATTTATATATTTTTTAAAGTTTGTTCCCCCAGCCAGATTGCTTGACTTACCAGGATACATTAGGTTAAGGCCTGGAGGTCCCAGTCTCTGCCCGAGTTCAAGCCCCTTTCCTGACGTGTGTCTGCCTAAACCAGAGGACTGGCACCTCCTGCAGAAGTTGAGAAGAACTGGAGTGAAAAGGCAGCCCTCACCTGATTCTCAGTGCTGAATGACTTTTTGGTCCACGTGTGCGTCGGGGTAGGGGGCGCCACTCTGGCTAGCGGCCTGGAGCCTCGCAGGAGGTGTGCGTAGGGCATTGAGGGCATTGTTTCACTGGGCCAAGGCACTCTGGGCACTGTCTTGGGAGAGGAAGAATTAGTGATTACCTTTGGTATGAGTTAAAAGGTGCCTTCAAGCTGGTCTTCTGCAGAAAATACTCAAAGCCTTGGTGGGGGGCGGGGTTTGGAGGGTGACACCAACTAAAAGTAAGCAATCGATTTCTTTTTAAATGGGGAGAAGAGTGTTGGAAAAAGATAACGAAACTAATTTTTGAAACTCCGTGCGGCACCACTGATGCAAGCACATTCTCCACGGAGAAAAGCTACATCTGAGCAGCGGTGTCCTGATGCTCAGAGGATGCCTGGCTTTCTGGGGAAGACGAACGGGTTAGAAAGTCCACTAGCCACTGCTGGAGCTGCTTGGGTACTTGTGACCGGGCGACTCCTGCCCAGCCGCGCGCGCAGTCAGCCTGTGGAGGCGCCGGGACCCTCCCTCCCCGGTCCGGTGCTCTACCTTCCCAGCCCCGGGCCGCGGTTGGATAATGCACTTTGTTTACCTCGCCCGGGCCGAGTCATCCAACTGGGAGGCTAGCGCCCGCGCCCGAGACCGGGAGCTGCAATGGCAGTGGCAGCCGGCCGCGGGCGCGGGAAGCCGCCCCGGGACTGGCAGAGGCGACGCTGATTGATGGGCACCCGGCTCAATGAGGGCGGCCCGGGCGGGGAAGGGGCGGGGCCTGCTCTGGGCTGAGCCAGTCGCCGGTGCCGCTGGGGGGGGCGGAGGCGCCGTAGAAATGTGTCGGTGACATTGAATGGGGAGACTGAGCGCGAGCTAGGCGCGCGCGCGCACACACGCGCACACACGGCCCCGCTCGCTCCGAGATCCCCGGCCACGTAAGTAACTATTAATACCGCCTCGCAGAGAGATGCGGGCGTGCTGAGCTCGGGGACTGGCCTCGGGCACCGTCGGCCGTCCCCTTCAATTTTAAGTACACATTCCTCTTACCTCCGGTTGGGGGAAGAACAAAATAAAAGAAGAAGAAAAGCCGTCAATTTTCTCCAAAACAAACCCCGCCAGGCAATTTGGGTTGAGGGTAAGGGGAGACGGAGTGGTTGCAAATTATTCCAAGGCGAGATCCAGTTACCGAACGAGAAAGGAACAGCGCGGGTTGACTGGGCTGGGGGTGCATCCCCTTCCAGGGCCGGGAGGACCCCCGGAAGCTCGGAGACCATTGATCTACCCTTGTCCCTGCCCGCACTTCTCGCTTTATTCGGAGGACGATCTGGAGCGCGAGGGAGCGGCGACAGCATGAGCCGGTGCTGACCTCCGCCCGGCGGGCCAAGCCCTGGGCTTTGCCGTGGTACCTGTGCCCGGACCACAACTCTGTGCCCAGCTTTTGCAATCTTTTGTTGGCAGCGCTGACCGCTCTAAGTTAAATGCTCCCTTGCTATTTTTTTTGTCTGTTTGTTTAAATTTTGGAGAGCTCTTGCGGTCTTGGAAAAGCCTCAGACGCCATCTACAGTTAAAACGTAGGTAACTACCCTCTCCGGCACCCCCCCTTCCACGCCCCCCACCCTTTCCACCAAAAAAGGGGGTGCAGCGCGGATTCTGTCTGCGGTGCGGCGCGAGCCGGTACCCGTGCTTATTTCCTTTTTCTTTTTGTTTGGTTTCTAACGCGCTGAGACCAAGCAGCGGCCGTGCGCTCCCCGAAGATTGCACAAACTACAGCCGGGCTCCTCCGCCCCGTCTGCGGTTCGGAAGCCTGCTTGGGGATCGCTTCGGGAGACCCGGCGCTGCAGCTCCCCACCTTAGCAACCTGGTTACTCGTCTAGATCCACGCTGGAAGAAGAGAAAGAGAGAGAGAAACTAAAAGTGCGAAGATTCTGCAAATCGCTGGCGGCTTTGGGGTAACAAAAGGACCCGAGTTGCTGCCGACCGAGGACCCCCGGGAGCCGGGCTCGGCGCAGACAAGGTGCCCGGCGGCGCCCATTTGGGGGCTTCTAACTCTTTCTCCTCGTAGCCCCCTTCCCGTCCCCTCCCCTCTCGTTCCCTTTTAAAATCCGTGGCACCGAGGCGCCTGCAGACGCACTCGCCAGCGACTCGTCTCTCCAGCGGGTTTTTTTGTTTGTCGAGTGCGATCCCCACACTCATGAACATACACAGGTCTACCCCCATCACAATAGCAAGATATGGGAGATCGCGGAACAAAACCCAGGATTTCGAAGAGTTGTCGTCTATAAGGTCCGCCGAACCCAGCCAGAGTTTCAGCCCGAACCTTGGCTCCCCGAGCCCGCCTGAGACTCCGAACTTGTCGCATTGCGTTTCTTGCATCGGGAAATACTTATTGTTGGAACCTCTGGAGGGAGACCACGTTTTTCGTGCCGTGCATCTACACAGTGGAGAGGAGCTGGTGTGCAAGGTAAAAAGCCCGGGGTTTGCTTTTGCTTTTTTTTTTTTTGTCTTTTAAGAAGATCCCCCCGGCCTTTTGGAGGGGGCCGGAGGGGGCGGAAGGTTGCCGAGCCCTGCAGTCCGGGCGGGGAGGGAGATTCGCGGGATAATTATCCGTGGTCTCGTTAAATGGGGTTATGTATTTATTTGTTCCTGTTCGACTAGTTGCGAAGTTTTTAGAGCGTTGCGGGCAATGCGGCGGGCTGCGGCGGGGGCGTTTTGGGGAGAGCCCGCGGCGGGGAGGGCGGCGGGACTGCGCGGGGGCCACGGCCACGCGTGCTCCCAAGGGCTCGTGGAGCTCCTCCGCGCGACGCCGGGTCCCGCTGCCCGGGGATTGCTCCCTGGGTCCAGCCCCCTCCCCTTTCCAACACCGAGGAGGGAATCCCCCGCTAATTTTAAGGCGCTGATGACTTGGTTCCTTTCGCAGCCATTGTTCTCAGCAGCGTGCAGGTGTTGAACCTTTGTTCCGTAGGTGCCCCTTCAAAGAGACACACAAAGGTGTCCCCTCTGGCTGAGCCCAGGGGCCCAGCGCGGGGAAGGAATTCACAAAGAGCTTGCTTCTGCCAGGAGCCTTGAAAGGAGGGTTGGGGGTGGAAATCAAAGCCGCCAGCGCACCTTTGGGTGCAGGAAATTGTGAATCCTTTGGGTCTTTTCCTCTTGTCTCCGTTCCTTCTCGTCTCCAGCTCTCCGAGCCGGAGCCCCCTCGACCCTGCTACTCCACCCCTCAGCACACACCGTTGCCTGTATGGTTTAGAGGCCAGCATTTGGAGCCTCGGGGATTCACAGTGCTAATGCAGAGATCGGCACTTTCCTTTCCTTTTCGTCTTTGACCCTGAACTGGTTGGCGTCTGTGTTGAGTGTGTCTGTGTGTCTTTGTGTGCGCCCACAGGGCTCCAGACGAGGGGATGAGCAGGAGACTAGTTGCAAAAAAAACAAACAAAAAATGAAGACGGTAGAGCAGGCTACCCAGGAATTGGACATAGATCAAGAATTCACTGTTGCTTAATTTTAGATTTGCTCACTGTTGTTTTTTGGGGGGAGGGAGGTAAGGAGGTAGTAAGGAGTGGGGACCCCTGATGTCTTTGAAATGGGCACTCGGCACAGCTGTGCTGCAAATAATGTATCACACTTTTACCGTCAACCACAGGCTGCTTTGTGAACTTGCTTTCTTTCATAGGGGACTGGAGTATTTCATTGTGAAACACGGGTTTTGTGAAGGGTCTCCAGTCTGTTTTGCAATTGCTCAGTTCAGACCGCTGGGGAAAATCAGAGACTCTTTAAATATTTCTCTCTGCTTGTACTGAGCATTTGGTATTTTGCACCTTCTCCAAGCTATTGAGACTCAGAGCAGCTATTCCCAGTTAACCAAAATTCAGTAGGCTATTCAGAGCTGGATTGAATTCTCATAAGACCTACAACGTTGTACAATGGGGTAGTCATCCTTTGAAATGAATGAATTCCACAGAGCTGCCACTCTCATATGAAATATGCACAATCACCCAGCAGTGAGTGTTTTCACTCCTCTTGCTAAACTTCGGTAGAGCATTTTAATGTTTTTCAAAGGCTGGAGACGCGTTGAAGTCAAGGGACTCTGCCGCCAAATTCTGCAGAAGCACCTTGCCCGCTATTTCTTTGTTTAAAGGCAGAGGTGACTCTGGCTCCTGCTGTTTCTTTCTCCCTTCAGATTTTTCAAGACATATTTCACTTTGGGCTGACCTTACAGTGTCATTCGTAGACTTGCTCTCTGGCCTGAAACTGTACTTAATCGGCTGGTTCAGTTCTTGCAAAGATTGAATCAGCCCCTCACCAATTACTGTGCGGCTGCCAGTGGATTTAAGTGCAGTATCATTGTTCTGCTTGACAGAGGTCATCCCTTTAAGACACAGCAGCTTCTGTTTGCCTGCCTTTTTACCAGAGGTGATGTGGGTGACTTCTTATGCAAGCATAGCTGTGTATAACCTAGGAAGCTCCAAGTGGTTTTATAAGGCTGCTTCTATGAACTACCCTCACGTATGCACCGTGGACTCTTGGCTTACTGCAAGGCTCACTGAAATCTACACACTGAATTCCAGTTCCTTTTGACATCTTAGAATATAGAGTTCGTGTCTCCAAGCTCTGTGTTGACCCAAGAAAAAAAGTCTTTGCAAAAACAGATCCAATGTAAAATGCCACTTACGGAGAACTCTGTAGAATTCTGTAGGACATAATTTGGGAGAGAGAGACTGGAGGGTCATTTAACCAAAATAATCATGCCTGTTTATTGTCTCCCTGTGCCTACTTTAAGCTAGGCAGACGAAGGAAGGGGACTTTAGGGGGTTCTTAGCTTACTGTTTTCATGGAAATGCTTGTAGCTACTGTGCAGATTTTGACATAATTACTATCTTGACAAAATGGGCTTTTTTTTTTTTTTGCAAAAACTGTGAATGACGGCCTAATCTCTGCCTTATCTGAACTGTCACATTATATAACTAAGGCTCCAAATTAAACATTTAAAAGAAGCTGGCAACCAGGCTTATGGCTTGATTTTACACTTGAAGGTGATGGTTTAAATACCAATCCAAGCCCATAAATGCCTGTTATAGCTACTAATAAAAGTTTGGTTCCTACCCATTTGGGAAAACATAAGTACTTGCTTTATTTTTCATACTCTGTCCACCATCTTGGAATTTAATTTAGTCTCTTCTACAAAGGGTATGGCTGCATTTTGAAGCTGCCATGAATTGTTTGATTTTTTTTTTTTAATTTTAATGTCCATCCAGTTTTTCAGCAGCAGGACAGGATAATAGACTAAAGGTACTGAGCAAAAAAAAAAAAAAAAACTCCTTTTATTTTTTAAAAATGCAGCTCGAAGCAGGAAGTATGTTATAAATAATCATAACTCCATGAGTACTGGTGACACAGCCTGAAGCCTGGCTCTTCAGATCCCAGCATCCTCCTTATATAACACAGTGTTTACATTAGCCACTGCAAAGCCTTTATTGCTCTCCGGGAAATTTTTGAGGCTCTCCTGGGTTTCTGCTGCCTGCAGTCTGGGTGTTAAAGTTGACTCAAGCATTTCAGATTCCTAATTGAACGGACCTCTGAGGTCACCGCTCGCAGGTCATCATTTGACAGTATCAGGGTGTGATTTGTGGTCTCTGGAGACACTGAAGTATTCATTCTTAAATTCTAGGTTATAGTGGCAGCAGCTGTGCCACTTTCCTGAGATGCCTTATTATGGTTCATTCACAACGTTACTTTGCTTCCTAGCCGGGGTTCGCACCAGCCCTCCCGAGGTTCTTAGGAGGCCGGTTTGACTCACAGATTTTTGGGTTTTGTTTTTTGCAGCTAAGAGAGACTTAACTCATGGATTCTTAAGTAGCAGCCTGTGGCCCTGGCTGGGTTTTGGAAAGCCCGTGAATCCCCTTAAGACAAATCCAGTATTATACATGCTTTTGAGTGGTCATTGTCAGCTAAGAGGGGACAGAGCTCTTATCAGATTCTCAGGTGGGATCTGGACCCAAAAAAGGTCAACCATGTTCTAAATCAATGTCTTCAGTTTCTGAAGAGGAGGGAGGCCCAGTGATTCTGAGTGCTTTATCCACCTCGTGCAGGTTATTGGTGGCCAAGCCAGGATTAGATTCTCAAATTTGATTATTTCTAGGCCAGCGTTTCCCACACACACTGCAAAATGATGATCAAGGAGAGTATGTTCTAACTAATGAAAAAGAAATTTAAG
This sequence comes from Phocoena sinus, assembly GCF_008692025.1. Classification (NCBI taxonomy): domain Eukaryota; kingdom Metazoa; phylum Chordata; class Mammalia; order Artiodactyla; family Phocoenidae; genus Phocoena; species Phocoena sinus. Next base: position 9,190,685 of record NC_045775.1, read on the forward strand.
AAGCTAAGCAATGGTGAACCGATAACATTCAGTGCATTGTAAGAGCAATCCTGGCCTCCCATGCTTCCCAGCAAGGAACCGTCGAGCCTGCACCTCACTTCTGCTGCACCAGATAGACTCATCATACTCACATTCCCAGGCGGGTAGGAAAGCCACATTCCAAACCCAGAGATTCGTATCCCTGATTTAGTGGAGCTCTTGAAATGAATGAAGGCGTTTTCTTGTAACCTCAGAAAAATCTCTGTAGTGTTAATTCCTCTTAGATCTGTCTCCAAAAGGTACTGAGGATGGATTTTCTTTCTAAATAACCCCACAATGAGGTGGCATTTCACAGGCTTATTCTGATTCATAGAAAATCATTGCATAACTGATTCATTGAGCTAGATATCTGTGGAGGGAAGAGAGAAAGGAGCGTGTCTGCTTTCTTAATAAGAAGGACTGCGTCCTTTCCTGGCTCTGCCACTGGGGGCTTGATTTGACTTGTTATCTGAGCCTCAATTTCCACATCTGCGAAATGAAGGTATTGAATTAGGTAACCTTCAGTCTACGCATTTAACCTATTAATTGCTGTTATGTTGTATACTGCTATACAACCCAATTATGCAGCACAAAATACGTTGTATACAGTTGCTGTAGCTGTGTAGTGTCGGTGTACTTTTTTTTTGAAGGTAAATAAGGTGTTATCTGTGCAGCTTGGGATGGGTCACTTTCAAATTTTGCCTTAATTTTTCTATAAACACAGGGGATTGGGATAGAGAGAAAAAAATCATAAACTTATTTGTGATTTGTTTTGTGTCATTGTGTATACAGTTTGTGTAATACAATACACAACTTGTGATACACCACTTGTGTATTGTATTACATCTGGCTGAGCATTCTGACCTTCGTTTTCTCATATAATCCTCCCGACACGGTGAGTCAATCACTTGCCCTTTTGCACATGAGGACTCAGAGGCTCAGAGAGGTCAAGCGAGTTATTCAATGCCACACAGCTGGTAGGCAAGGCCAGTGTGGTCTGGGTCCAAGTTTGGCCCACGTCTATGGGAGGCATCCACATTCTGTGACTCGGTTGTACAGGATTTGGTTGTACTCTGACTCTTGGTCTTTTTGTTCATCCTGCCGTAGGTGTTTGATATCAGCTGCTACCAGGAGTCCCTGGCCCCCTGCTTTTGCCTGTCTGCCCACAGCAACATCAACCAAATCACCGAAATCATCCTGGGGGAGACGAAAGCTTATGTGTTCTTTGAGCGCAGCTATGGGGACATGCATTCCTTCGTTCGCACCTGCAAGAAGCTGAAGGAGGAGGAAGCGGCCAGGCTGTTCTACCAGATCGCCTCAGCGGTGGCCCACTGCCACGACGGGGGGCTGGTGCTGCGGGACCTCAAGCTGCGGAAATTTATCTTTAAGGACGAAGAAAGGTGAGTCTCGTTCCTGTCCAGGCCCGTGTACTATAGCAGGCTGCTCAGAGAGGTTGGAGTGGACGTTGTGTTTTGCTGCCTGCCGTCCAGGAGAGGAGGGGGAGCGTGGAAAGACAAAGGGAGGTGGGTATCGCAGTGTTTGAAGTGCCCTTAGAAAGCCAATTGCCGCTCCTCTAAGAGATGTTATCAGATGCTCACAAGTGCCAGATTATTCTGTGACCCAGTAGTTATTTTTGTCTTGGTGTCTTGAACTCTGAAGGTGGCTGCCAGCCTGTGTGGCATTTTCAGTGTGAATAAGGCAAGATTTTGAAAAGCTTGCCTTCGGAAAGCTCCACGCCTGGGATCAGTTGTTTGTCATTCATTCGTCACTCATTCAACAGATATTTCCTAAGTCTGTTCCTCAGTATGAATTACAAGTCTCAGTACCGTGACTATCAAGTTGCATTAGCTAGTCAATGACCTATAGAGGAAATGTTACAGACCCTACATACACTTATGTACTGGGTCAGATGGGAACGGAGGGCTGGGATGTCAGTTCTAACTAGGAATTGGAGAGTCAAGAAAGTTTTTATAGGAGAGGTGATTTTGAAAGATGAATATGTTGTAGGCAATGTAGGAAGGACCAATGTTGCAGGTGAGGAACCTGCCTGTGCACATGCCTGGCAATGTGAAGGTCTCGGTTATTTTAGGAGACGGCCGGACAGGATGCTAGGCATCTGGGCTTCATTCATGGTTCTTCCATTAACTCATTACATTCTATTTAGCAGATCCCACTGGGGCCCTGCTTTCTCCTCCAGCTGACTTTGATTGTAAAAACTCTTTCAAGTTACTTTTTTTCTTTTTAATGATGTGCTGTTTTAGAGGAGTGGAAGCAGCTGATTTATGTCCACTGCTGACTATTCCAAGGATTGTTCCAGGGGCTCTGCATACATGATGTCATGGAATTCTCCGGCCTGCCTTGGGCATCCTCAGCTCCCGTTAGCAAAGTGTTTAGTGAAGTGAAGTTTCCATTGTCACAAAGCTATTAAGGACCATCTGAATACAAGGCTAGTGCACATCATTCATTCATTCACTCAGCGAACATTTCGGGGCTACCTTTTATCCGTCTGGAATAGATTTACTATCAGACCTTTCCATCTTCCATTTAGTTGGCCATCGATCCCAGTGGCCTGTGGTGTATTTAGACGATTGCTTGTAGAAGTCTCATGGCATCCAAATGAGAGAGACCACGTGGTGTGTGCTTTGGTTTTTCCATCTTCATGGTTTGAGCTAATCGGGCAGTAAATGTCTGGGAAGCATTTGGGGATTAGCACAGGTCAAAGGGCCTGTGGTTACTTAACCCAAATGGAATAATTTCATGAACTTTTATAATCCAGCTGAGTATACAAAGTGCAGAGGGCCCCTGGATTTCCTGGACCCACAGAAGTTGATTATTGTTCCATATTTTTACCCATAAAGGAGTATCATAGGAATCCGTGGTGGCCAATATCCCGGTCTCTGACAGTGGATGGCATTTACCTTTATTAACAAACTAAAGAAGGTCGGGGGCGCTATTTGAAAATCTAGAGTGTGGGGCGATGGTTACTTTTCTTTCAGCTCAGGTGTGTCTGCCCTTGGAGCCTGCAGACCCAGGTTCTTATCCTGTTTTTGCCTTTACTCCACTCTGTGACCTTATATTGGTCCCTTCCCCTTGGCCTCAAGTTCCTCATCCTTTTATCGTCCTGGCTCAGTTCTACTGGCTCTAAGGTCTTCCCGAGTTCCAACACTCAGGCATGTGCTGCTTTGAATATTCTCATATGGAAAGATAAATACATCTGACCCCAGCAGAATACTGACAGAGAGGTATCCTCTTTGCCCTTCAGTGTTCCACCATCCTTGAAGATCTAATAACTCTAACTACAAAAATAAGAGGTAATATTTGGTGATCTCTATAAGCTCCTACCATAAGGTTATCATTTAACACACTTAATTCTCTCTGCGAATTGGAGAGGTGAGTATTAGCGTGTCCATTGGGTAGATGAGGGCTCCGAAGTGTAGCGTGGTGAAGTCTCAAAGTTACAGACATGAAAGAGCAGAAATAAGGACATATTATCTCTGTTAAGTCAGCTCTCAAGAAATTCATTTGGCCGCCACCAGGAGTCAGGACAATCAATGCTCTCTTTCGTGGGGATCTGCATTTTTAAACATCATCTTTGATTCTGTCTCTTTAGAGAAGAATTTCAGGCATCAGCAAGGACATGGGGGGTGGGTGACCCATCCAGGCTTAGCACAGCCGTGGTAGACACAGATTTGTGAAGTGAGTCAGAGTAGGCTGGATGTTCCCAGGTCACAGGACATGGGAGCAGAAGCAGATGCTAGAGGTTCCATGCTTCAGCCCTTTTGTTTTGCCACCAAGAAGCAGAGCCCCAGAGGTGAGGGTGCTCACCCCAGAGCCCACAGCCGTCTGGAAGCAGATAAGGGCTGAGTCCGACCTCACATTTGCTGGTGCAGGGATTCTCGAACCCCAGGCCTGCTTGTCCTTTATGGGAAGACGTGTAAGACTGCTGATCAGTGCACTGTGGCAAAGCCAGAGTCTTTGATGTCGCAGGGGCTGGAGAAGAAATACCCACGCGTAAGACGCTTCCAACATGAGAACTGTGGGGCACTGATGCTCAGTCTGGAGTTATGTTTGACTTATGCAGAAGAGCAGACCCTTTCTAGAAAGAACTAGAAAGAGGCATCTCATGTGAATGTGAAACCAGGACACCACTGGAGCAGGCGTGTCAAAGCTCAATCCTTTTTAACTCCAAAGAGCATTTTCCTTCTGAAAAAGACAACCCAAGTGACAGGCAGGAAGCTGGTCTCCATCTGTTTGCAGCATGTCTGAGCACCTGAGCCCGAGCAGCCCAGCCTCCCGAAGGACCATCGGGGGGGAAGGAGAACACCCCATGCCACAGGCGAGGCACCTGGGCCGCACAGGAGCTAGGTGACCTTGCTCAAGGTCTCACAACCAGTCCAATGATGGAGCTAGCCTAGAAATCCTATCATTTCCTTCCAGAGCTCTTTTTCTGCCCCGAACCATGCTGAGGTACCAACGAACTTGCTGTGCCGAACACGACATGTATCTCTGGGCAGCTCTGAGAAGGTTGCTGCTTTCCTTTTCAAGGACATTCTAAATGTTTTCATCAGTAGCTGACAGGACCTTTTTAATTTTCACCCAACCATCAACTTTTTGTAAAAGATGAATAATGCTTAGTGGCCTTCTTTCATCTTGTTTGGTTTTTAACCTCTCGACTTGGGAATGTGAGACGGGTTTTGTCACTCAGCATATTCTAGTTCCCAGGGGCCACCGAGTTTCATGGTAGAGTCTCTTTGTTGGTCTGCACGGTGGCTGTGTGGCAACCTCGCTTGTATTTCCTGAGAAGAACAGGACTCAGGGGCCCTGGGATCTCTTGGGGGCCATGCTGCTGGCAGCCTTCACTTTTGGTCCTAATCAATAGGACCTAATCCATAGGTATCTCAATAGGACTAAAGCTTCTTCCTCTCTTGACAGCAACGAAGCGTTAGAAACAATGGGTTGAATTTGAAAGACTTTTGAAAAGTTAGGCTTCGGCATCTGTGTCTGTTCTCTGATCCTTAATGCATTGGTCCTATGATGGGGGGGCGGGGCATAGAAGAGACCTTAGGAAGCACTACTTTATTAAACTTCAAATCACCAGACACTTCTTTTGCACTCTATTTTTTTTTAATTAATTTACTTATTTTTGGCTGCGTTGGGTCTTCGTTGCTGCGTGCGGGCTTTCTTTAGTTGCGGTGAGCGGGGGCTACTCTTCGTTGCGTTGCACGGGCTTCTCATTGCTGTGGCTTCTCTTGGTGCAGAGCACAGGCTCTAGGCGCACAGGCTTCAGCAGTGTGGCACGCGGGCTCAGTAGTTGTGGCTTGCAGGCTCAGTAGTTGTGGCTCGAGGGCTCTAGAGCTCAGGCTCAGTAGTTGTGGCGCACAGGCTTAGTTGCTCCACGGCATGTGGGATCTTCCTGGACCAGGGCTCGAACCCATGTCCCCTGCATTGGCAGGCGGATTCTTAACCACTGCGCCACCAGGGAAGCCCCTGTTTTGCATCTGCCTTCTCTCTCTCAAGGATGTGCTTCTTGTTCCTTGATGATCTTGAAAGTGATAGAAGGTGAAAGCATTACGTAGTGATATTGACTCTGCCCCACGTGGTTCAGAAAGAGACCTGCCTCCGGGCTGACTTCTTATGCACAGATTTTCCATTCTGAACCATCTGTAACTCTTGAGTCCATGGCCATCCATGGGAACATTCTTAATGGCACTGTCATCACCGCAAGTCCAGTTTCCCACAAGTGGCTTTGCAGACATCATATACAAATGACACCCAATGTTCTATTAACCCTGATGCTAGGGTGCCTTCTGCTTCTGTGTTGAATCAGCAGCACCTCAGATCCTTCTGCTCCTGTTTTATTTGTTTATTTTTATTTTATTTATTGTTTTATTTGAGCTAGATTCAAATTCTGGCTCTACCACTTATTAGCTACCTGATTAAGTCATTCCATGCTTCTGAGCTGTACTTTCTTTCCTCAAAGCAGAAATAATAATTGCATCTCTGTAGGGTGGTTGTGAGAGTTCAATGAGATGATTCTGTGACTCACAGGGCAGGGCAGGCACTTACTAATCAACAGCTGCTCCTAGAGTCATTGATAAAATGGTACCGTTATGGGGGAGCAGTTCCCAGAGAATGGAGAATGCAGTAACCATTTCCATGAAGGTAGAGCCCTTGTGATGGAAGGGTTCAGATTTAAGCCACTTCCTCCTCTTTCTTTTCTTTAATTATAATCACTGGATCCGTATTATGAGGGCGCCTGACAGGTCAAGTACATGTGGTATGGAACCTGATGCTCAGAAGGGCTAGAAGGTTGACGAGATGTACCAAAGGCAAGGTGGACAGAAACACAGGCAGGGAGCGAGGGCTCCTGCCCCAACAGGCCTGGACCGGCCACTGTGCTGCTGCCTCTCCTCCCTGCCGAGATGCTTCTGCAGGGCAGAGCCTCAGTCATTTCGTTTGTGTTTTGAGGAAGTTAAGCCCCTGTCTTGGTTGAACTCGCCCTGGACACACCCTTTGCATCCCCAGTTCCTGTCGTAAAATCTGAGATGGTCTGTGTGCGTAGGGGGGGCCCCCTGTTGGTTGGGGCCCTGAACCTGAGGAAGAGCAGTGCTCAAATTCCCAGAGGGTGTGCCTGCGTCCTCCCACCCCTCTCGCCCTGCTCTGGGATTAGAGGGGTCTGCTTGGTCAGTCTGCTCCGTGAGGCCCATGGTTCAATCCCAGCCTCTAAGGGACAAGGCCAGTTATGCCCGTGGAAAGTGAGTTGCTGTCTGGATTCCAATCTCTCCTCTTGCACTTATT